>NC_052613.1:2391362-2669186 GCF_016545825.1 Eucalyptus grandis
GAGCTTGATTCAATGGCTTCAATTGAGAGCATTTGCATAAATACGATGTGAGAATTAAGACACGTGTTTAAGTTAAGGGGTGACAAATGGCATGATTTGGGTGGAAAGATGGAGTTATAGGTTATTTTGGGTAAATATTTTACATTGCGGTAAATAAACAAAGAAATCGGTATTCATTTGAAATGCCTATAAATTAGAGAATTATTTTGAAACAACTAAAATTATTAACAAAAGTTTTAGAACAATAGGGATACCTTAATTTAGTTAAATTTTAATTTTTGAAAATTATTCGATACATATTCTGGAGCATATAGGTCCCATTGAAAATATTTTTATTAATTTTATTTCTTTCAATAAGCCTCACTAACCTAATATCTTAATTATTATCAACTACAAAGAAAATTTCGAATGTCACAACAATGGCTGCCCAAGCTAAGCTCTCAACAGAGCTCGTGGTTATAATTGCTCTCTCTCTCTCTCCCTCCCCCTCCCCTCATTTGGTTTTCATCTACGATGTTTATGCACTAAGCCATGATGGAAAATGTTCACGAAACTTGTATGAGAAAACCTTATATTCGTGCAATGCACATACATGAGAAGTACTTATTTAATTTGTTGAGTTTGTCAATTTGGACTGACTCTATATTTTGGCTAGAACTTAATCTGGGGTCCCTTATGAACTCAATTAACATGATTTGAACTTCAGTATTGTTGATTGAAGGCCAAAAACAACAAGGATATCTAAATTGCATTATAATTTCACCATCATTGAACTTGCTTTCTATAATACAAGAGAGGAGAGAGAGAGCAACTATCGTCATGACTTCAAAGTTAGAGCAGCCATGACCATTAGCTCAAAGATTTGCCAACTATGGCCATGGTTGAGAGCTCAGAGATATGGTGGTCATGTCACGTGTGACAAGACAGAGAACAACCATTATGCCGTCGAGCCAACACTAGGTGGAGGAGCAATAGGAGATATCGAAATAGAAGCTCACCAGCAACTTCATGATGTCGAGTGAGATCAAGCCCCAAAAGTAAGAAAAAGAAAAGAAGATGAAGACAAATAGAAGAAAGGAGAGAAAGACAAGAAAAAGAGAAAGAAAAAGATGCCTCGGATGAAAATGACCTAGCCTCAGCTCAAAAAATGCCCGCTAGCCTTGTTTGATACTAAGTTGACCACTCCATACCTCATTCCACACTAATTTGAGCTTTTTTTCTTTTTTTAAGAAAACAGCCTACTTCATGCTCTTATTTTTACCAAAAAGGGGAGAGAACTTTTCAACTCAGGGAACATCCATAAGGTTAAAAAATATCGGTTTTTACTCCAATGAATGGGGTAAAAGGTAGTAACACCAAATTTTGCATATGCCCAATATGTGAGCCCATTTATGTGACACATAAAAAAAAGACATGAAGTTAGGAAGGCCCGCTTCATAAGCTAAAGGGCCCACGTTACCCATCTCCCAAAATAAGGGAGCTCAGGTTATCAAGCTAATTATATATGACTTAAAAAAAAAAAAACAACTGTTTGAAGTGAGAGACTGTTGCATACAGTAGTCATTACTTTGTTAAGTACATTCCTAGAGCTCATATTGACTTAAACATCGGAGGATCTCAAAAATCCACCTCCATAGGGCCTTTCTTGTTTCGTGGCGTGCAGGCCGCGTGGAGCCATTAGCTGGTCGAACAAGGAATTCAGACAAGAGAAGGTTGAGTTACAGCCCAATTCAAATTTGTGTTTTGACTAATAAGTATCATAATTGATAAACTCGTCGAAGAAAATTCCACCGGTGGGCAGCTACGCTAGTTGAGAACATCTCCTTCATCGCTGAAGTCGAGGGTTCAAAACCCGTGATTGCTAGCGTTTGAAGACAAAGGGCAAAATAAAAATTTATT
This sequence comes from Eucalyptus grandis, assembly GCF_016545825.1. Lineage (NCBI taxonomy): Eukaryota > Viridiplantae > Streptophyta > Magnoliopsida > Myrtales > Myrtaceae > Eucalyptus > Eucalyptus grandis. Next base: position 2,393,262 of record NC_052613.1, read on the forward strand.
GGGTAATATCAATTATATTTTTATCCCCTAAAATAGAAAAGTGATTAGGAATAAATTGAAATAAAAACAAGAAGTAGAAAAATCTACTTATTTATTCGAGGTAACATTTTTTGAAATAAGGTCATTTTCTTCTTTTTTTTGTCTTTTTTTTTTTCCTTCCTTCTTCTTTCTCCTCTAGCTAGTCGTTGGGCCTTGGTGATGCCTAGCGAGTTCAACTTCGTCGGCCTTCAACAAGGTTGACCTTGTGGTGGCTGGGCGAGGCTTGCCCGAGAACTCACTAGCCTTCGTCTATGGCCAATCGCCAACCATCTTTAAGGCCTCATGATCGGCTAGAGGAGGAAGAAGAAGGGCGGAAACAAAAGAAAAGAAAAAAAAACGAAAAAAAATCAGAAAAATCTTATTAAAATACTAAAAAATATTTCATGTCACAAAAACATTTGAAGATTGTAGCAAACGCATTATTTTGCTTGGAAACTCATTCAAGAAATAAAAATAGAAAAAAAAAACTATTTCTGAGTAGAAATTGCTCCCAGAAATAAAAATATTATCAAGCACACTCTTAATACCATGAAAGTATATTTTCATCAAGCTTCTTTTAAAAACATTTTCTTACTCACATGGAGTTTATTTTACTGCTAATGTAATGATATTTTGAATATTCTTCTCTGAAAGTTTTCTCGGACAAAATGCAACTACATCACTATCAATTTCATTCACGTGAAATATTTTTCCCTTCTTTTGTTTTTTCCCCTTTTTGACCTCTGCTTAATCTAATTTTCTGGGAAAAAGAATATAGTCTACGGGCCAAGAAAAGAATCTAGTGGATCGATCGCAGTCGGTCTCCTTTAAATGGACTGGGCCAGTTAAATTTGGGCCGGCTACATGACAAATATTTCCATCGTTTACAAAAATATTTAATCATAAATTATTATTAAAAATTATTTTTTCAAATTATTTTTTACAAAACAAACAGAGCCTTAAATCAACACCATGATTCGTATTAACGAGTTATAATCATATTCATTGTTTGTTCCAATCTGCTAAATGTCATAACTTCAATTCCATATTTCAAATAACCAAATCATGATGAAGACGTGTCAATTCATATGTATTTTTTTGTATTTTTGAATGAGGCCTAACCATATAGGACAGTGTCATACTCGGATTTTTTTCTCTACAATCGTTTTTTTTTTTAACCTCGTGTTGTGCAAATAGATTGGTGTACAAAATTAACCCCCCCCCACAAAAAAAAAAATCTTAGATTTGCATATGTACTCCGAACCAACAAGGAAGCATCAAATTTCCCATGTTTTCCTTTTTCCCCTTTTCTTTGCCAAATCTTACAAGTTTACTATCGTTATTCACTAGTCAATCTAGTTGTCTTTTGCATGCCAAATCTTATCTCACGCGCCAAATGTCCAATCGACTAGTATATACTAATTTCAGCGCCATATTTACCAAATAATATATAGTATATAAGAAATTCTATCTATCCTTACCCTATCTCATCTTATCCTATGGAACAAATGTGATTATGTGATCATTAAAAACAAGAAATGTACTCGGTTTCCACCGAAGGACAACAGCAAAACCAGCCGCATAATTGAAACGTAAGGTATTTAATTAGGATCGCATCTACAAATGACTTAGGGATACCTGTTAAGCAAACATTTAATGGAACTTTATAGTTTTCAATACAATCGGTGTAAAATTAAATTTATTTTTCTAAATAAAATATTCTCAATAAGTGTTATGAGGACGCTCATTAACATGATCTATTTAATTACACTATAGCATATGCCTAACATCTTCTAAAGGTGGTTAGACTAGTGGTAAACAGATCACCTGTCTTTCACGAATTCGATTGACTTCATGAAGGAACCTCTAACCAACTCATGTAGCGTTGTCTAGCTATGACATATCTTTTATGGAGAGATAGCTTGGCTGCTACTTATTCAATGGGCTGCGATTACGAGGCTCGCCAACTTCAGACCTTCAAGCCATAGGCAGCGTGGAGTAGTTATGGTCGAAATAGAATATCTCGTAGTGGGTGGGAGATTCTTGTGATAATGTCCAAAGGCGATCGCTAGCATTGGTTGCCCTGAGGAACTTGTTAAAATGATTTAATTACACTAATAGTATATGCCTAATATGTTCTAAAGGTGGTTAGCCTATGTGAACCATCTTTCACTAGTTCGATTCACGTCATGAACGAACCTCTGAACAATCGCATAACGTTGTCTAGTTACGGCACGTCTCATGTGGAAAGATACCTTGGCTGCTAGTAACTTGGCGTGACTACAATGAAGGGGCTCACGGATTTCGAACGATCAAAATAGAATATCCCGTAGCGGGTGCGAGATGTCTATGATAACGTCCGGAGGCGATCACTAGGGTCAATTTCCCCTCCCCATCCGACCAACTAAAAAAGGGCGGAGTTCTAGAGATGGTCCCTTCTTGCGTTCCTTAAACTATATTGTAGAAAGGGCCTAGAGAACATGAGAGTTGGAGAGTTCAAGAAGACACAAACCCTCCTCGACAATCATTGGAGGAGATTATCTTAGGAAACCCATGAAAGATGGAGATCGCTCCTTAATTAACAAACTCTTCTTGCATGTTCAAATGAACCAGGGTTTCTCAAATTCCAAGAAACTCAACATGTGCTTACTTAATTGAAAGATAGATTCGAGGCCAATCACCGCCGATTTAACAGCTTAGATCATGAACCCCCCTTAGACAAGATTCTCAAAGACATTGGGAGATTTAATTAGCTGCTGACTCCTACCATATCTTCAAACTCAAGTTGAACAGCTGCCGCAAGTTAACGTTAGATGCTCTTCCCCACATGCATGCGTTAATCTGTAATTTCCTGGATTATATTTTTGACCATAAGAGTATTGTTATATTCGCTTGGAATACCGAGGTCTACCCCCAAGCTTGCCTGCTCGAAAAGTCAACCGCGACTTTTCCCTTTATTCCTTTTCTTTTCTTTTTTGATATTTAAAGAAGAAGAAAAAAGGGACTTTTGGTATTTTCATTATCCTTTTCTTTTGGGTAATTTGGTTTTTCGTAGTCTTTTTGTTGTTGCTAATTCTGATATTTCGTTATTCACAATGCCTGCATGTTGCGAAATTGCTATTTTTTGACGCCCTTGGGAACGGCGGTATAAACATCTAGCCTAGCTAATATGGATGTGATAATTGAGGTCGGTTTTATGGGTTAAAGCCTCACGTGTGTAAGCTCCGATCTAGAGGTGAGCGTCGGTCATGATCAATGGCCGGGCAAGATGACATGGCAAATTCGAGGAAAACATATGTAAGACCAATTGAAAGAGTTTCTTGATCAGGGGAAGAGAGTTACTTCTCCATTTGCTTCATTTTGATATGCATGGCTTTAGCTTTCAATGGCTTCGGTCCATGCAAAAAACGAAAAAAGTGGCAATTATTTTAGAAAAAAGTAACAAATTAACTATAGCAAAATCTGTCTTTTCACCTTTAATTATATATATACACCGGTGGGAACCCCTCTTTTAGTGCCGAAAGGAGAAAAGCTAATGAGGCCATTACCCTCAAAAGACGGGAAGATTAGATCATCATCCACATTATTATTATTATAATAAAAGAAGATAATAATGCCTAAAAATAACAAAAGAAGGGGTTGGAGGAGCATCAAGGAAAGGATTGCTTGCACGAAGGGTTTGCCTTGAAGTGATCTTTGCATCACAATTCAAACAATCCGTCGGTCTAGGGTGCGTTTGATTTGCAAAATCAAGTAATTTTGAAATATTTTTCAAATTACAATATCTTATATTACTTTCAAAATGAATGAACAAGAAATATCTTCATTTTTCATAAAAATATTTAGATATGAATTATTGGTAACAATAAAAAAAAAATTACTGGCTAATCATTTCAAAAAATACAGTCAATCAATTTTTAGAATATTTTTTTTTCTAGATGATGAAAATATTTTTAGTTTCATTTACTTTTATGAGCTATATAAGCAATTATTTATTTCAAATATTTTTAAATTTTTTATTTTTCACTAAATAAATGGATTCTTGATTTGAATCAATTTGGACCTATTTAGTATATACCATCCAATCGTGCGGTTCGGGGCCACATTATAAACTTTTCTTGGGTCAAAATCATGCAGCAATGGACCCAATCATTTGGCTATTCCAACTTTTCCCCAACACTATTTTCCGATTATTGTTATCAGTGATTTCTCTAAAGCAGTCGAAATGCACAGTGCATTTATACCCAACCTGTCTCAAACAATATCTTCCGATCAGTGATATATGCATAAAATCTCGATATATATCCTATATAAATTTAATTTATTTTTTCAAAATGTCAATGACACGTGTCATCACTTATCACTCCGTATAAATGACATAGAAAAAAATACTTTAATTGGAATATAAGACATCTGCATCCCATCAAAGGGGGAAAAAGACGAAAAAGGAACACCCGCCATTCATAAGATTTTAATTGATTAGTGCTTTAAAAAAAAAAAAAAAACCTTTGATCATGGCTTTAATTCGGCTTCGATATACTCTCAATTATTCACAGGACGGTACAAAAGTTTTCCCTTTGGAATAATTAACTTAAGCAAGAGCCGCTAAATTTGACCGATTGAAGTACATCAAAAGTATTCGATTAAAAAAATAAAAGTACGTCAAAAGTACAGGTTCAATGTTTGGTCCACGATAACTTTTTCTTTAGCAAATCAAACGTAATAGTTCCTTAATGAAGAAATTTAAAAGCTTTAATGCTGCTTTGAATACGTCTGCCAAATGCATTAAGATCATCTTATTTTTATATCGTCATCATATATATAATTTATCTTGTTGCATATATATATATATATATATATTATGGTTTTTTTTCCCTTCCAGATGATATCATATTCATACGTGGTGGTATTGAAGTTTAGACTTAATGGGGCATTTTTTTTTTTTTGCTAGCATGGAAAACCATCTGTATTATTTGCCACGAAATAATAAAATTCTGCTATTTACAAAGAATAATTGTGTTTAATTTAATCGATGAACGACTTAAAAGTTCAATTTCTAACATTTCACCGAAATTATACAAGATTCACTTGAAAATTCGACATTCTGCCTCGAATAAAAAGTTAATTTTTTTCTTGATAAAAGGAGGGGTATAAGTCCAAATTAATAATTCTTAGGATGCATTTGATTCGATTTTAGGAAAATGCAAAACTATTTTTCAAAGATCTTTGACTCAATATATATTTTCCGAAAGCAAGTAATATTTGGATGAGCCACCATAAGCCTAGGTGAAGTCGTGCAACCTCAGCAAGCTTCACAACGGAACAGATCGAAGCAACCCTTGATGAACAGGTCTAAAGCTTCGGCAAGCTTCGCGACTAGTGACCATCGACCTCGGCAACCCTGGTCGACCCTCGTCTTACCAGATTTCACTTGAGCCATGACCCTCCAAATCTTGCCCAACAAATTCATGATAGTCGACAGGGCTCAGCAAACCTTGGCCGGCCTCGATGACTATTGGCGATGGTTTGCTAGCCTCACGCAACTCTTGGCGGATCTTCACTAGTGACCCAAATCCGCAAACGTCTAAGAAGATGGATGGTTTTTTTTTTTCTGATGACGAGATTGGAAAGTGAAAACATTAGTGAAAGCAATTTTGGAAGATGAAAAAGTGCATTAACCCTAAAAGTTGCACTCCAAAAATGCCGTCATTGCTGACATTTCTCCAAAATGTCATAAATAAATAAAAAATCAAGCTCCCTAATTTATCGAGAAAGTAGAATCAAGCGCATCATTCTTACTTTTTATGATTAAAATAGACTAGTATCGAATTTCGAACTTTAAAGTCACTATCGACAACGAACTCTAATTTTAATTAAACATCACCCTTTTTTTATGTGGGCTAGGCAAAGATGGAGAAGCAAAACATCTAACTAGTGACATCCCTTTGGATCTTAAAAAAGGCGACTAAAGTCTAGTCCAATTATATCCTCGTGGCCTATATACCTCCCGAATACAATAGGACAGATTCCACATCACTGTGGATAATAATGCCATGCATATGTCGTCTTGTCCTAGGAGAGTGTGTGGATGATGACAACGTGGGGACGGACAACGAAACATATGACATTCCTATGTGCGTGCGGTGAATACACATTTGATTGAAGTCGCTTTCGAACAGTCGGATTAAAAGAACCTACTGGTGTTACAGATGATGTTTGATGCAGCACTCTGCAATTATTCAAGAATGTGCACGAGCTCATGATGAGGGCGAAGCTTAATGTCGACGTCAATGCAGAGATATGGCGAATCGAAGGTGGAGGTGGTGGCGGCGGCAGTGATGGAGGTGGTGGTGTGGTGGTGGTGGTGTGGTGGGTAGGGCGAGTTCTCTGCTTTTGATGGGCGGTTGTTGTCTCTTTCTCCTTGCCATCTCCGATTATCAAATTCAAAACCCCAGAGATAAAAGAAAATCAAGAACCGGATAAACAACTCGAGAGCTCATCATGTGCGACCTCCCCTCCATCTCTCGTGCCGAGATTCCCCCGATGGACACACCTGTATGACGATGCGAAAAAGGTTCCCTTTACAATAACATAAGCACTTCACAGATTAAGTCACGAGGAAGGCAGTGTCCCGTTAGAACATGGCTGCTGCTCGTTGCACGGCGTCACGTGACCGGCACCTTTTCCTTTCTTCTTCTTCCTCCTCCTCGCTTAGCTTTTATATTGGAAAGGGCGATGGATTTTGTGGTGGGTAGACGATGGAGTCACATGACAGGATCTCCATCTCCATCGGTTTTTTATTAGTAATTTTGAAAGACTTTGCTGCTTAATTCTGTGTCATATAGAACTCTGACACTGCTAGAGGAGGGAGTTTTCAATTTTCATTCACCCCCCCTTTTGTTTTTCTGACATTTCACGTTTATTAAGGTTTTTCCTATGTCATGTAGTTACAGAATTAGGGAAATGGTACCGATGGAGTGTTAAGTGTGTCATAGATCCCATCATGGGACAATAGAAATTTAGCAGAAAACAGTTTTTCTACCTGCAGTGTCCCTTATCTGTCTGCATATATTCTAACCATCTGTTCAGATCTAAATCTGACCTCTAACGGAGCTCTGAATCACATTTTTAGTTCCCTAAGGTAAAAACCCTTTTAGCCTCAAACCAAGCTCTCTGAGTTTTGGACATGGACTGGTGGAGAGACAGGGGCCCTAGTGACTTTTCTAATGTCATTCGAAATGGTGACTTTTCAAGCGAAACTGAAACATCAACCTGAGGCAAATCAAGAGGTGGAGCAAGGCAATCGGAAAACCGAAAACACAAGGCTTTGTCTTCCATTTCACTAAACCGATCCCGCGATTTTCAGATGTGAAAAGAGGCGAATCCAAATTGATCTTGTACTACAAAGCCCCTGCAAGATAATGAATAGTTTAGACCAAAATTACAGACTGACTCTTGCTTTTGCCAGTTAGCCCATCTCTCTTCTGTGTCTCTTTTCTCCTCCTCCTCTTCCCCAATTCAAATTAAAAAAAAAGTCAGCAAGTGCTCTCTCTCTCTCTCTCTCTTCCTCCCTTCCCACCTCAGTAAACAAATGGCAAAAAGGAAGGAACAGACACCAATCTTAAAATTCCACTCCTCTCTGCACAACCCTCATGGCCTAGCTGTTTCTTGGATCCGGAGATTCTGGGAACATTTAATTTCCCTCTTGCATATGCATATGCATGTGGTTATGCATTCATAAAGAAAAGAGAAGGAGAAAGAGAAAGAGCAGGAGAAAAAACAAAGGGGACAAACAGCCATGTACATTTAGCCCACCAAGACATGATTTGATTTCTCCAACCATTGCCTCTCCCTAGGCTGCTCCAGCAACAAACAACCCTCCCTTTCTGTTCCCAATCACCTCGGAGTTCGCAGCACTATAGTTTTAATTGCTTGCTCGTTCTAATGCCTGTAAATCCATGGACTCTCTCCACCTCCCTATGCTCCTTCTCCTTCCTGCTTCTTGTCCTGCCTCTCCTTTGCCCAGCCTCCGCCATCAACCCGCAGGGCCAGGCCCTCCTGTCGTGGAAGGCAAGCCTCAATGGGTCGCTCGAGGAGTTGGACGATTGGAAACCAGCCGATGAGACCCCGTGCCAGTGGTCCGGAGTCACTTGCGGCTCCAGCAATGAGGTCATCGAGTTGAGCCTGAGTTATGTCGATTTGCTCGGGTACGTCCCCTCCAATCTGAGCTCGCTGCATTCTTTGCAGAAGCTCGTCCTGTCAGGTACGAACCTCACTGGGTCGATCCCGAAAGAGATTGGCTCACTTCCCGAGTTGGCCTACTTGGACCTGAGCGACAATGCCTTGACGGGGGCGATCCCGAGTGAGCTCTGCGGCCTGCCCAAGCTCGAGGAGCTCCACTTGAACTCGAACCAGCTTGAAGGCTCGATACCTGCCTCGATAGTGAACCTCACCAGCTTGACGCAGCTGACACTATTCGACAATCAGCTCAGTGGCGAAATTCCAGCCGGGATAGGGAAGCTTAGCAACCTCGAAGTCCTGAGGGCCGGCGGGAACAAGAACCTCGGAGGGCCATTGCCCCAAGAAATCGGCAATTGCACCAACCTGGTCATGTTAGGCCTGGCCGAAACCAGCATCTCTGGGTTCCTCCCCTCGAGCCTCGGCAAGCTCAATAAGCTCGAAACCCTGGCCATATACACGGCGCTCCTATCGGGGCCGATCCCGCCGGAGCTCGGCCAATGCACCAATCTGCAAAACATGTACTTGTACAATAATTCGCTGTCGGGATGGATCCCAAGCCAGCTAGGGAACCTGCAGAACCTGCAGAGCCTACTGCTGTGGCACAACAACCTGGTGGGCATCATCCCGCCCGAGATCGGCAACTGCGCCAGCCTAATTTTGATCGACATATCGGAGAACTCGCTCACGGGGAGCATCCCCGCGAGCGTCGGGAACCTGACTGGCCTCCAGCAGCTGCAGCTCAGCTTCAACCAGATCTCGGGCGAGATCCCAAGGCAGCTCGGCGACTGCCGCGGGATGACCCAGATTTTGCTCGACAACAATCAGATCACGGGCACCATCCCGTCCGGGCTGGGCAACCTGACGAACCTGACGCTGCTGTACCTGTGGCAGAACAAGCTCCAGGGCATGATCCCGCCGTCCCTCTCCAACTGTCGAAACCTGGATTCCCTCGACTTGTCCCAGAACGGCCTGACCGGTCCCATCCCCAGCGGGATATTCCAGCTGAAGAAGCTCACCAAGCTCCTGCTCCTGTCCAACAACATCTCCGGCGAGATCCCGCCGGAGATCGGGCAATGCCGGTCGCTGATCCGGTTCAGGGCGAACGACAACCAGCTCAACGGGCCGATCCCCTCTCAGATAGGGAACCTGAGCAGCCTGAGCTTCCTGGACCTCGGGTCGAACCGACTCACCGGCTCCATCCCCGACGAGATCTCCGGCTGCCGCAACCTGACGTCCTTGGATTTGCACTCGAACTCGATTTCCGGGAACTTGCCCGGCGGCCTGAACGGGCTGGCGTCCTTGCAGCAGCTCGACTTCTCCGACAACCTGATCGAAGGTCCGCTAAGCCCGGACCTCGGCTCGGTCAGAGTGCTCACCAAGCTCGTCCTCGCCAAGAATCGGCTCTCCGGCCCCATCCCGACCCAGCTCGGCTCGTGCGCCAGGCTCCAGCTGCTCGACCTCAGCAGCAACCAGCTCACCGGGAGCATCCCGGCGAGCCTCGGCGGGATCCCGGCGCTGGAGATCGCGCTGAACCTGAGCTGCAACCAGCTCTCCGGCGACGTCCCGGCGGAGTTCGCCGACCTCGACCGGCTCGGCGTGCTGGACGTCTCCCACAACCAGCTCTCCGGCGACCTCCGGGCCATCGCCGACATGCAGAACCTCGTGGTCCTCAACATCTCCCACAACAACTTCGCCGGGCACGTGCCGGAGACGCCCTTCTTCGCGAAGCTCCCCTCAGCGTCCTCGCCGGGAACCCCTCCCTCTGCCTCCCCGGCAACGACGGCGGCTGCGCCTCCAGCGGTCCCGGCGGCGGCTCCCGGCGCGTCGCCGGCGCGCGCGTGGCGATGGTGGTCCTACTCTGCGCGGCGTGCGCCCTGCTCCTTGCGGCGCTCTACATCGTCCTCGGACCGAGCAGGAGGGGCCCACTGGGCTTCCGCGGTGGGCCCGGCGAAGGGGACCGTGACGTGGAGATGGGCCCACCTTGGGAAGTGACGCTCTACCAGAAGCTGGACCTGTCGGTCGCTGACGTGGCGAGGTGCCTGACGGCCGCCAACGTGATCGGCCGCGGCCGGTTCGGCGTGGTCTACCAGGCGACCCTCCCATCCGGGCTCACCGTCGCGGTGAAGAAGTTCCAGATGTCGGAGAAGTTCTCCGCCGCCGCCTTCTCGGCCGAGATCGCCACGCTGGCGCAGGTCCGGCACCGGAACATCGTCCGATTATTAGGATGGGCCGCGAACAAGAAGGCGAAACTACTATTCTACAGCTACATGCCGAACGGCACATTAGGTGGGCTACTACACGAGGGCAGTTCCGCAGGATCGGTCGGGTGGGAGACGAGGTTCGAGATAGCCTTGGGAGTGGCCGAGGGACTGGCCTACTTGCACCACGACTGTGTCCCGCCAATCTTGCACCGCGACGTTAAGGCTCACAACATACTGTTGGGGGACCAGTACGAGGCGTGCCTGGCCGACTTCGGGCTTGCCAGGCTGGTCGAGGGCAGCAACACCTCCGTCTCGGCGAGCCCCCAGTTCGCCGGCTCCTATGGCTACATTGCGCCCGGTACATACTCATTCACCTAACCATCATCTACCATGTCATTTCATAAGAAAGGAGACAAATTTCAGTACCAAATTCTTTTTGTCCGGAATGAGAAGGGATTAGGAGAGGATTAGAAACTCTTTTAGCATGAACATCTAATCTTTAGTCGCTATTAGGTTATAAATGACATGACTCACGTTTGGCAGCATTACATGATAAACGTACGTTGGATCGACCATATGCCTTTTGCATGTAGGCACGATGTGACCTTGCTAATTTGCATGGCATGCATCATGCCAAGGATGTGATGTGACCCGTTTGGCTCCTTACCGCATTGTGTGCACGTTCGGGCCATAAAGCAAAAGCATGTCGGCTGTCTTTTTCCATCTGCAATGGCATGACATTGCCAATTACCATTCCAAAAGAGTGATGAATTCTGATTTTATTGCTGTCTGCAGAGTATGCTTGCATGCTGAAGATCACTGAAAAGAGCGACGTGTATAGCTTCGGAGTCGTCCTGCTGGAGATCATCTCGGGGAAGAGGCCAGTAGACCCGTCGTTTCCAGATGGCCAGCACATCATCCAATGGGTCAGGGACTACCTGAAGAGCAAGAAGGACCCGGTGGAGATCCTGGACCCGAAGCTCCAGGGCCATCCGGACACACAGGTGCAGGAGATGCTCCAGGCGCTCGGGATCGCGCTGCTCTGCACAAGCAATCGCGTCGAGGACCGCCCCTCGATGAAGGACGTCGTGGCATTATTGAGAGAGATCCGGCAGGACGCAGCCGAGGCCCACAAGCCAAACGGTTGCCAGGTCGCGAAAAGGACGGGGGAGGAGGTCCCATCCTATTCGTCGTCATCGGTGACCCCGGCTCAGCTACTGATGCTCCAGGGGTCTTCAAGCTGCTCCCTGGCTTATTCATCCTCTTCAGCCAATTATGGCTCAGGAAACCAATGACAATTTTAAGTCTAGTGTAGTTTAGTTGAAATAAATCCAATTATTAAGCTTTTCATAACTAGCTAGAAGTAGATGAGAGGTCATTGTAAAGATCAGTTTAGAAGTGAGGGCATCTGATATCTTTAGCTGATTCAGACACCAAGATGAGCAAAAATGTTACTTTTCCAATATAAGTAGATGAGCAAAAGTGTCAACATAGAAAGAAGTTGACATTACTTTCCATGGCAAAAATTAGCCCCTCATTTTCTTTCATCTGTCACCAAGATGAGTGGTGAGGCGTTAGAGAGAGAGAGGCGTTAGAGAGAGAGAGAGGCAACAAAATCTAGCCCCAACCGCGAAGTCATTTTCTATCATATCTTGTGAAAGGGGCCATGACCATGAGGATGGATGGCTGTATTGATGGAATGGTGCATGCACTGTTGGCTTTACATATGATTTTTCCTTTTTTTCTCTTTTTAATAATTGGTGATTTGATAGTAGATAAAGGGAATGGAAGGTCGTGTGGTGGTGGGGAATTTGAGGGGACTATGATTGAGTTGTCCAAGAAGGATAAAAAGGAGAAGAAGAAAACCCACTTCTCACTCATGAATTATATAGCATGAAGCTAGCTCCCCTTTCATTTCATGCAAAAGTTCAGGCCCCCACCATGTGCAGAGGGAGGCGATGGAGATTACAATGCAGCGCTTCAAAGGAGAGGCCATTCTAGATCAAACTCATAAACAATAACAAGCCATGATAACTCCTTAAAGTGGTATAATGATGACACTGCTAGCTCCATCTTTCACAATTATATGTGCTCCTTTGGAGACTTAACAATCTAGTAACTATGACTTTGGCTTTTTACCTTTCCCGTTAACGCACGGATGTAAAGCGAAACGTTTTAAACACAGAACTTATTCATGGAAGTGTTGCAGCATCTTCTGGATGCCACAAGTAGTTAAACACCAAGGACAACCAAGCCTATAAAAGACCAAGATGCCTCTTTGGCTCCTTCTCGACTCACACGTGCCGCGCGAGTGTGAGTTAAAAGCATAGGCTCACCCTAGTGAATGGATGGACCCCTGCTAGGGAGATCCATAATCTTATCGTGTCGGTCCTAAAGAATTGAAGATTACTCAATCCCACTGGAGAACATGGAGAGGCATCATGTTTGGCTCTCTCACCACATGCATGGATCGCAAATTACATTTGCATTGTATCTCACGTGAACGTTTCAAAGGATCTTAGCAAAAAGAGTGGCATGTACCATAAAGCCCTGTTTCTCGCCGCATTCCCTTTGGCAAAAGGGCCACTTTATTTATTATACAGAAAGAAAGAAAAGCCACACCTTTTCCAAGTGTTGGTCACAGGCTACATGGTTAAGGGAAGGAAAAACCTCCCATGCACTTACTATTTACATTTAAGAAAAATATAAACCCGCCAAGAGTTACAATCCATGACACAGATTAGCAACCCCAGTTCTGAAAAAAAAAAGCGAAAAAAGTACGTATTACTCACTGTTATAGATGCCATGCGAGGCCTCAGATCCGTGCTCCTAGTTTATCATGAAAGAGGGTGCACACTGACATGGCGCATAAGAAGTAGCTCTGCCCACATACCTGTTAAATCAGTAAATATATGTGGTCAGATTATCTTCTTTAAATGATCCTAAATAGGAAGGCTTGCGCCTACTAACACCAGTATACCGAATATTCAAATCATAAAGGATTGAATTTGAACATTTCTGGACATGTATCAGATAAGTTATGGCATCTCATGAATTTCTACCAGGAGGAAGAAAAAACCCGCAAGTTTTACAACTGGAGAAACTGGAGCAGCAGGTACTTGCATTTGTCTAAAGCTCAGCTGTACAGATCATCATCATCTCCAGCAGCATTGGCAGAAGCAAAGGGGTCGAAAGCTCGTCCTGCAGCGGCATTCTCAGGACGGTCAGGGAACCGGAACTCGGATCCAAAACCACGGGATTGCTGCAGAGTCTGAGCAAAGAGTTGGTATTTCCTGATGTCCGCATCACTGACACTTCGACGCGCATATTTCATCGACTCCTCAAAGTGTGCTGCCTTAATTTCAGAAACATCGTCGGCAATATCCTCCTCCATTGCTTCAGGGTTCTCTCTCTCCCGTCTCTCTCTTTCGATATCCTGCAACCACAAAAATCAAGCAAATTAAGAAGGAAAGGGAAAGAAGTCCTCTGAGCCTAACACCATACCCGTGGAATAGAGTTAAGAACATAAATGAACCATTATTTTGGTAGTTCAGAATTCATAAACAGAATCTCTGCTAATGAATTCTACAGAAACATTAAGAAGCATAATGGGAGCAACACCCCACACACCAACAAATTGATTCATTCAACTATCAACTTCTGGTACCAAGACCTCTAAGTTCAATTTTCTATCACTACATCACAAACAGTAACACAAATGGTGTACACCAAAAACAGTAACACAAATGGTGATGCCACCCGCCCTAATTGCTGTACATAACTCATCCACATATAAACTCATCAGTTACTAAGAAAGTCACTTAGGAATGGGACCTTATTAGAAGCTTGTAAAAGCCTTGACATTTAAGTCAGAGAATGAAATTCCAATTACTTCTCTCATTGCATAATAATGGAAGCTCCAAGTTCGAGTTAAGAGGGACTAACTCCAAATACCTTCTCGATATTTTCCCTAATAGCATACTTGCAAGCACGCTGACATATTTCTATGATATCGGCACCACTGAAACCGTGAGTATAACGGGCAAGAGCTGCCAAGTCGACATCTCTAGAGACAGGGGACTTCCTCAAGCATGCTTTGAAAATCTGGAGACGAGAAGCCTCATCAGGCAGAGGAATATAAATTAATTGGTCCAATCGTCCAGGTCTGAGCAATGCTGGGTCAATGATATCTGGCCTATTTGTTGCCCCTATAATGAATACTGTTTTTTTCGCTGTCATTCCATCCATTTCTGTTAGAAGCTGATTCAGAACCCTATCTGCAGCACCACCAGCATCACCAGTAGAGCTTCCACGCTGAAAGTTTTCATCAACATAAACTTACGTGAGCATCTTTACCAATGTAAAGCATAAGAGAAGAAAGATTTCTATTATGTCAAAAGCAAAAACATGGCAATCTGCTATGAGAGAGACCTACTTTGTCATGTATTCAAAGAGACCAAAACCACAAGCATATAATATATGGTCTAGAATTCGAGGGGAGGACAAAGGATGTACCTGAGTTGCAATGGAATCAAGTTCATCAAAGAAAAGAACACAAGGAGCAGATTGCCTCGCCTTGTCAAAAATCTCTCTCACATTTGCTTCACTTTCTCCAAACCACATTGTCAGCAGTTCGGGACCTTTAACACTGATAAAATTTGCCTGGCATTCATTAGCAATTGCTTTTGCTAGAAGTGTCTTTCCACAACCAGGTGGACCATAAAAGAGAACACCCTTCGAAGGCGACATGCCAAATTTCTCAAATTTCTCAGGATGCTCCACTGGGTATTGGACAGTCTATCAACAAATCTAAATATCAGAAAAGCCAATAGGAATGGTTTTAGAAAAAAGTTATCAAGCATCTACAAACCTCTTGAAGTTCTCTTTTGACATTATCCAGACCACCAATATCATCCCAGGAGACATTTGGAACTTCCACAACCTACCAACAAAACATCCAGGCATGTTTACTTAATTCTGCTCTCCACTTCATTACAGAACTAATCCGAACGTACCAAACAAGCAGACAGAAAAAGAACTTTATCCCCTTCACCATGATGTGCTGCAAACGGTACAAACATGACCCTAAACCCTAAGGTAGCTATAAAATGAACTCACCGTCTCTCGCAAGGCTGAAGGATTGGAAGCTACCAGAGCAGTTTTGAAGTGTTCATTTGTCACAGCCATCGAGTTCAGAACTTCAGCATCAATGGTTTCGTCCTCCAGATCAATCACATCCATTTTCTCACGGATACATTGAAGAGCAGCCTCAGTGCAAAGAGCAGCAAGATCGGCACCAACATAACCATGGGTATCTTTTGCCACTCTTTCTAGATCAACCTGGGAGACAACATTAGGTAGACATCAGGAATAGTTACTTTCACAAAAGGAATAAAAATTATTGCTACTTATCCACCAAAGGCAACAAAAGAATCGCACGTCATCCGCAAGCTTCATGTTCTTTGTATGGATTCTGAGAATTTCCAACCTCCCAACCTCATCTGGTACACCAATATCAATTTCCCGATCAAATCTTCCGAATCTTCTCAAAGCAGGGTCAATGCTATTGGGTCTATTGGTAGCTCCAATGACAATCACATGTGCCCTGCTCTTAAGACCATCCATCAGGGTCAGAAGTTGAGAAACAATCCGCCTTTCGACTTCACCATGTGTTTTTTCCCTCTTTGGCGCAATGGAGTCTAGTTCATCAATAAAAATGATTGCTGGAGCATTCTTTTCAGCTTCCTCAAAAGCCTTCCTCAAATTGCTTTCACTCTCACCAGCTAGTTTTGACATAATTTCAGGTCCATTGATTAAGAAGAAGAATGCACCAGTTTCATTAGCTACAGCTCTTGCAATCAATGTTTTTCCAGATCCAGGTGGCCCATAAAGCAAGATACCCTTGGGGGGTTTCACTCCAATGGACTTGAACAGCTGTGGATGTCTAAGAGGAAGTTCTACAAGCTCACGTATCTGAGCCATTTGTTTCCTCACTCCACCAACATCGTCGTAGCCCACTTCAGTCAGTCTCTCCTCTTCCTCCCGTTTGATGGGCTCTCCTTCACAGAAGATCTCAGTATCTGGTGCAACAATACAGTATTCGCCAGGGTCCGTCTCTATTACCTTAAATTCAACACTTCTCATACCACCTCTAACAAGGAAAAGATCACCTTTCCTCACAGGGCGATAAGATTCCAAGAAATAGGCTGCAAAACAATAAAAAACAAGTTACATATCTCAACCAAAATTGCAGTGAGAAAAACTACAGAAATGAGAGGATGGTGACTTAGAGAGAGAGTATGAGACCCACGCTTCAAAAATGCATCAAACAAGTTGCCAGTCACTCCCTCAATGGTATCATCGATCGGAAGAATATGAATCTTCCTTCCATACTTTACATCAGGACATTGATGTACAGATATGATGTCTCCAAGGCGCACCTTGAGGTTAGCCCGAACAACTTTGTTCATCCGAATTTTTGGTTCTTCGCATTGTTCATCAGCAAGCACAACACAAACTGTGTCTCTCCTCTTCTTGCCCTTTATAAAGAAAAGGAAAGTAAGAGACTATTTAACCATCTCCAAGAAGCTAGAGAGAAGAAGAAAACCCACCTTAAGCAAAACTGTATCTCCTCTGAATAACTGAAGCTTCTCCATCGTGGAAGGGTGCATGGAAACGACAGAATTGTCATCATTGATCGCTTCATCCACAATCAGACGATTAGGAGACTTCTTACGCTCCAGAATGGCAGTGGAGTAGTCCTTCTTACCACTTCTCCAACACCAAGGTCAACATAGTAAGTCAAAAAGAAATTAAGTAGGAATGACTAGTCATTTTGATAATAATACATTCACTGAGAAAGGCAATGGTGACACAGTAGAGGACTGTCACATGTAAATCAATGCGAAAGTTTAATCGAACGCGTACCTCTTCGAGATTTTGTTTTGTCTACACTAAAGTTTGCTAAAACCCTGTTAAACTAAAATTTGAGAATTTATTATGCAAAGAGTTTAACAGTAGGTTGACCACAAGTACGTCTTGGGCGCACCTCCATCTTTATATGGTTCTTTTCTTCTGATCATTTTATATGACATTCGATGTCTGAAACTCTTGGAGGACCGATAATCCAACTGGGTCACCAATAGTCCTTTTGTCCCGCCAAACCAAGAACTACCAAGATAAAGGGTCCCCAAAGTTGGCCCAAGAAAATGGCCTTTTCGAGGGCTTCAACTTGCGACCACACTTCTACAACACAGTGGGAAAGTTCTCACTTTTCTAAATTACTATCTCCACATTTCATGCTCAGTGGAACAGAAGAGAAAGCACCAAAACAAGCATAGCAAAAGCAACCCCTTTTAAAACTCTTGAGCCTAGACTAAGATCCCACAAAAATACACTTGTTTACATAAAAAGCGCACGCCCCAACCAACCCCAAGCCTGAGATGTACAACCCCACCCGATATGCATCGTACACATTTTCTTCCTGACGATTTCAACCCATTACCATGCTTCTACAACACAGTGCGAAAGTTCTCACTTTCTAAATTACTATCTCCATATTTCAAGCTCAGTGGAACGGAAGTTAAAGCACAAAAACAAGCATACCAAACTAACCCCTTTTAAACGCTCTTCAGCCAAGACTAAGAATCGACAAAAAAAAAAAAAACCCACTTGTTTACATAAAAAGCGCACGCCCCAACCAACCCCAAGATCAAGATACACAAACCCCACCTCGTACCCATCAAGAGAAGACACTGATATCGCGTCAAGAACGGACAAAGAACAAGCAGAAAAAAGACCACCGGAACATCAACAAGAACCAGGGCATGCGATGATTCAAGAACAGCGAATTACCAACAAAAAAAGGAAAGAAAAGAAAAGAAAAGAAAGACAGAGAGAAAAGGTGACGAGAGATGAGTACCCGTCAAGAGAAGAAGAGGGAAGGCTCGCTCCAGGATCCGCCATGCCTCTGCTGCCTTACAGCTGCTCTCTGCTCTCCACGGGAGGAGTTCGACTTCTCGCAGGTGAACTTCGGGATAGGACGACGAGAACCGGAGGGAAGTCCATCGCTGCCGTTTTTGGCGAAGGTGGTGCCCGACCAATGGCCGATGCCCACCTTCGCAGCTCTGCAAATTCCGCACGGGCACGTAGCTTCCGCGGTCGGGCTTGGGTAAAAAGGTAGAAACTTGGAAATCGAATGGAACCTCTCTGCTTTTTACTGATCTTTGTTCCACGTGAAGGGTGATTGTTCATCTTTGAATTTGTCTAATATAATATCTGAATTTTAGCTAAATATGTATGAAATTGTCTCTGCTAAAAAAAATTTTGATACATGATAAATTCAATGTTATCAACTCAATTAGAGATAATATCAAATATTTTTATATAATTAAATAATTAAATTGAACATGTTTCAAAAATTCAAAAATTACATCACATGTTGAGGCAAAATTTAAGGATTACATTAAGTAAATTAAAAATTAAGAACTACATAATATATTGAATCAAATTCATGAACAATTCATGTTAATTTGTCTCATATTCTTCCTTCTTTTCTCCAATTTTATCACTTTACATGTCATTCAAAATTGAAAAATATCGAATTTTTTTGCCTAAAAAAGTGATCATAAATCATAATAAAAGTGGAAAAAATTCCAAATAAGTTATGAAGTGCTTTTATTTTCTCAAATAAAAATTTGAAGTGGTCATATCAATCCCAAATTAGAGCCTAAGCTCATCAATTGTGAAGTGTAATTTCATATTTTTAAATTTTCCTTTTTTCTTCATTTTTTTCTATTCTTTCGTTGAAAAACAAACTAAATAAAACTTAAAAAAGGGAAAACAGAGGCACCTATGGCCATCACTCCATTGCCAGTAGGGCACTAGTGGCAGTCGATGGGGTCATCGATGCCAGTCGATAATGCTAGGACAAGGGCTAGCGACCCCAGCCAACCAAGGGCGAGGGAAGTTTCTTTTTAAGTTTTAGTATAATTAAATTTAAATAAAAATATTTATGATTGATTAGAATTTTTACCTACTAACGAGCCGGTAAGATTAAACTCTTATTTGAAGCAGTCACGATCATATAATATAGTCACTCCATGTCATTATTTGAAATAAAGTTCAATTTATATTTGTATTTGAGAAAATGATAGTAATTTATGTTATTATTTAGAATTTTTCCATAAAATTGGGTATCTAGAATATGAAAAAAAAAAAAAAAGAGTAAGTTAATACATTTTGGCAGAAATAGGTGAAAATGAATAGGAAAGAAGCAAAGCTCCTTTGCTCGCGCCCCTTCAGATTCCTGCTATAATATCTCGAGCTCCTCCTCCTCCTCCTCCTCCATCGGAGCGCCAAGGAGGCAAAAGATCCCAACTTGGCCGTCCGCTTCGATTCCTGCGTTGATCCCGAGATGGGTCTTCGAATCGTGGGTCAGATAGAGCGGTTGAACGGCAGAGAACTGACATATCAGCAGTTCGTGGAGCGATACTTGCGCAAGAACCAGCCGGTGGTGCTCACGGGCCTCATGGACGAATGGAGAGCTTGCAAGGACTGGGTCACCCGCGACGGCCGCCCCAATCTCCCTTTCTTCGCTACCCATTTCGGCAAATCCAGAGTTCAGGTATCGGCTTCGACTGTTGGGTCCCTCGCGTTTTCCCTTCTGGCCGTTGGTTCTCGGGTCATTGACCCAATTGTCGAATTCGCGGTATGCGAAAGACCCATCTGCAATTCCGGATTTGAGGTGGTGAGGGCGACGAACCCATTTCGGGAACCGCGGTTGTGATGTAGATTTCGTACTTAAAGTTTCTTTCTTCATCATTTTGAGAGGGTCCCGTTATGAAAATTTGGTATG
Source organism: Eucalyptus grandis (assembly GCF_016545825.1). Classification (NCBI taxonomy): domain Eukaryota; kingdom Viridiplantae; phylum Streptophyta; class Magnoliopsida; order Myrtales; family Myrtaceae; genus Eucalyptus; species Eucalyptus grandis. Next base: position 2,413,578 of record NC_052613.1, read on the forward strand.
TTGGAGATGAGATGCATGCTTGGAGGTCCCCCCCCTTGTTATTTTGTTTTATTTAATTGGGCCATTGTTTCATGAAAGGTAGCTGATTGTGGGACGAGAGAATTTACGGACCAGAAGAGAGAAGAGATGTCGGTCTCAGAGTTTGCGGAGCGTTGGCTTATGGGGTGCGAGCCGGAGGATAGTGACGTTTCAACCGGTGACAGACCGCGCGTGCTTTATTTGAAGGATTGGCATTTTGTGAAAGTAAGTGTTACCTCCCAGATTTAACGCATCAATGGCCGTTGGATGAAAGTGTAGTCTGATTAGAAGCACCAAAAGGCTGGTTCAGGGTCCTCCATTACTTGTTCAGTTTGTCACTGAAATTATTAATTAGGACTAATGGGTGTATCTTTGCATGAATGATACTCTACTAAAACTTGAAGGTTTGAGTGAAGGTATGATGTAACGGAATAAAACTTATTAAGAGTTATACATAGTTAAGTTCTGAATGATATACAAGGTCGTGGCATGGTATCTCTTCATAAATGGACCAGAAGAATTCTACCTAAAAGGAAGTGACCCTCCTCCTTAAGCTCTTGAGGCATTACCATACATGAACTCTGGGGTGTCATTTTTGTTCTTTATGCATAGTGGATTATTTGTTGCATATTGCACTATGGGTTCTTATAAATGTCATATTTAGGGCTTTGCTTCTTTTTTTGTTGTTCCTTCAATAGTGATCTCAAAGCATGTTCACTTGCAGAAAGATTATTGGACTATTTTTTTTTCCCTCTCTCTGACATTTTCGTTGATCATTAATGTACATCTCAGGACTATCCCAACTATGTAGCATACACAACACCGGTATTCTTTCATGATGATTGGCTCAACCTGTATCTTGATTGTTATCGTATGCATACGGATCCCGAAATGTACCAAGAGTCTGATGATATAAGTTGCTCTGATTACCGTTTTGTTTACATGGGAGCAAAAGGTTCGAGCTTGGATGTTAAGAATACCTTTTTGCATGAATTTACCTCATTACCAAAGAAGAAAGAAGGGGGGAGGTGGGGTTGGGGGAAGAAGGAAGTTGATTATTCACAGATCAGTAAGACTTTTTTTTTTTGGCTTTGGTCTCAGGATCTTGGACTCCTCTTCATGCTGATGTGTTCAGGTCATATAGCTGGTCTGCGAATGTGTGTGGGAAGAAACAGTGGCTTTTCCTGTCTCCCTCACAGCGTCATCTTGTGTTCGACAGGTTTATAGCTGGATTTACCCTTTTAGCTAGTAATTATCTTGATTGCCTGAAAGTTTTTTCATACAGATTGAGAAATGGGATTGTCATTTTGAGGATAACCAATAAACTGTTGTGACTTTGGGCCATTATCTTCCATACCACTTCTTTCTATCTCTGTTTTCGGTTTCTTTGTTGTATTGTAGTCGCTCAGATATAAGACATATACAGTTAGGTACTGTGTATTGCTTTTTGCTAAATTCATGAATTATGGTTTTATTTGGCTCACCATCCCTTCTCATTCCACTTGTAGGAATATGAAAAACTCTGTGTATGATATCTTCAGCGATGTGAGCGAAATGACCTTTCCTGGTTTTAAGGAGGTAGCAATTGTCTAGAGATATACCAGTTGATTGATTTTCTCATGAATTGTGCTTAAGTTGATATGCAAAACTGTTATAATAACTGCAGACAATCTGGACAGAGTGCATCCAAGAGGAGAATGAGATTATCTTTGTTCCAAGTGGATGGTACCATCAAGTTCAGAATTTAGTATATCTCTTTCGCTCTCTCTCTCTCTCTCTCTCATGCATTTCTATTAGTGTTAGGGCTTTAGTTCCCACTTCTTCGATATTTTATTTCAACAAATTATTGCATGCATTCCAACTGGTGGCAGATAGGATGAAAGGTTTTTTGCTGATAGAATTTTATTTTCACTGCTGTTCTCTTAACGGTTGTCACATGCCTTTAGATTGGATGAATGTACATTTGATGCTTCATGCTTTGTCTAACATGTATTCCTAATACTTCAGGAGGATACCATATCCATAAATCATAACTGGTTCAATGCGCATAACTTATCCTGGATTGTAAGTATCGCTAATTCAGCCTAATAGTAGTACTCAAAAAAGAAATGAGAGATGTGATGAAGCTAATGATGCATTTTACTTGTCATTCTCACAGTGGGATTTGCTCTCAAGGGACTACGATGATGCAAAGGAGTACATAGAGGACATTCGGGATATATGTGATGACTTTGAAGGTCTTTGTCAGCGCAATCTTGCTGCAAATACAGGTATCATTCTCTCTCTTTTCTTCTGTAGTTCAAGTTACGGTCTATTAGGCTTCCACTGGATTTTGCTGTAGACTTCATGGAGTCAATTCTGATTTTCGTCTTCAAGGCAGTCTCTAGTGCAAGGTTGAATATGTGCCTCAACCGTATGAAGTACGCCAAATTAACAGTATTGAACTCTGGTAGTTGTTATTCTGTATTGTGCCCTGATATGAAGCTATTCTTTCACAGGCATGAACTTCTTCGACTTTCTTATTTTCGTAACACGTTTTGCCTTTGCATACTTGGGCCAACTGTGCTATCTTTTGAGAGGCGATGATGATACCATCCAACACTCATCCTTAACAGTGCAGCAATTAGCTTTGAACCTAGCTTTCATAAGAAAGATTGCAATGAAAATGAAAGATGCAGAGGGCTTTGAAAAACATCAAGACATCCTGGATACAGCAGAAACTTTAAACGACCCCAGGTTCTCTGAATTGTGCATTAAAGTTGGCAACACATACAGGATGATCCTTGAACCACAACCTTGGAGTTATAACACAGCCAAAGCCTGCATAGATGTTTCGGGGGACTTTGACTTTCTCAAAAAAGGGTCGCTGGTTTGCACTCCGGGTGATCTAGTGAGTTGTATAGACAATGCTGTTGAAAACCTGAATAGGAAAGGCAGCAAAGGCAGCATTCATTTGGGGGAATTAGCATGAGGTTATGTTCCCTTGCGAAGATTAAAGCCCTCACTTTGAACCTTTGAGGTTACTTTGTCCAAGAAATTCTTGTAATGTAATGAATGAAGTTCTTTCTGCATATTCTCCGGCAATCTGAAATACTTTAGATATCAAGAGTCTCTTGTTTTGCTACCCAAAAAAAAAATATGTTGGCATCTACTTCTTATGCCTAGATGCGTGCAGATGTATAGGCCCCTCACCATGTGAATTTCAAAGGATCGAGCAACCGTGGACACCACACAAATGCGCGTATGCGTGACAGGAAAGTTTTACCCCCCAAATAAATTATACTCTAAGCATCCGGATGGGACACCACCTAATGGAAACCATGGAAATGTCAGGCCGGCTTCTTTTCTAAAACAAAAGCAGCCAACCACAAGCACGAGATGCAGACGACTCTTTCCTCCTGCTTTTTATTTGAGTAGTCCCACTAAAAAGATTGGCTTAGTTGCCTTTTTATGCAGAAGAATCTTTCTGTGGCTTTTCCATTGAGTCACCACCAGCCACTTGCCCCCCACTTAAAATTCCCTGTGCAAAATTCTGTCTATGGATACGTGGGTTCTTCAACAACTTCCTCTACCTTCGCCTCACCTCGCTCCTAAGGCCGGTGACCTATGCACTTATCTTTTTCCGTTCCTGTTAAGATATTCACTGAATGACCCGGATGAATATAGTATTACCATGACATCAAGCAAAGAGAGGTATAAAAGGTTCTGGAGACTTTCAAGAACCTGAAATTAGACCACCAAAATATGTACCTTTAGGATATGTAACACTATTTATCTCTGCATGAATACATGTTGGAAACACCCAAAAGCTTGGCTCGGACTCTTGACGGTTGCAGCAATTGTTTCCCTCAGATTGACTCTGCTATATGTTCTTACAAGCTTTGTAGAACATAATTAAAAGCGAGCATACCAGCTTTGTGGAATATAATTACAAGAAAATGGCACTGAGAAACGCCACCGTCTTATTTTTGAGAGCTGTGTTGGTGGAAGTTAGATACAATGAGATATTATAAAGAAGGTTCAGTGGCTATTACGCCTATGCCTGACTGATATACTAAAAAAAAATTGTCTGTTGCTGCTTCCCACATGCAAAGCCAGAGAGAGAGAGACAGAGGCTGTTATTGATTTTCAAATGAAAACACTAATCTAATTGGGATTTCCCATATAAACAACATCTGGATTATGCAGGAGTACAGATTTTCTCAATTGTCGATAACGAGACAAGGTCTGTACTGTGTGGGTCACTACATAGTTTAGTTGCTCATGATTTTTTACTGTCTTAACCCATCTATCTAATCTCTTTCTGTCGCCTGTTCCCATTGAAATTGCCAACCATATGACGTGGAAAAAACAGAGGTTTTGAGAACCATGACACAAAACCACAAACCAGTATTATTAACACCTCAATCATTTCCCATATACATAGTCCCAAAGTGGGACAATTGATCAGTAACCATTTAAAAGTAATAATGAAATATCAAAAAAGGAAAATTGACCCAAAAAAACACGTGAATACTGGGATGGTGATGAGCTAATTCCCTGAAAAATTGGGTGGAAAAAAAAAGAATAAATGACACTCTCTAACCTATATCATTCTGTTCACTGTTCATGGACATCTTACATTCCTTCCAGGACCTCCATAGTAAAAGTAAGTCCCCCAGACATTGTTTCTCCCCTGTTTGATATCATAGCAGTTTGGATGATCCGCCACAATATGGAGGTTCGAAAGAGGAAGTAAATTATTATCCCAGTCCACGACCTGTAAGTTTCGGAAGTAGGACGCTTTCCCGAATCCTTCTTCTGCAAAATGGCCACTACCCATCTGCGTGGATGTATGAAACCCCATCGATCTGGTATTAACAATTTCTCCTCCAAACTGCACCATGTCGGCGTGGCTCCTCAAGTGACTGAACAAAAATGCTGGCCAATACCCAACTAAAAGCCCTGAACCAAACTCCAGCCACCAGTGTCCATGCTTTGGATCCTAGTATCGGAAAGACAAATGATTGTGAATAATTATGCAAACAATATTCAACGTTACCAACATCCCACAATGTTTGATGTGCTAGGTTAGATAAGTCGATAGTGGCGAACAAAATAATTTCAAAATTTTGGTCCTTTGGATTGACTTGTTTGCAAAATTTGCATAAGAAAAAGGCCACTTGTGGGGGAATGGAAAGATGACTAGATTGTTTTTGCTCAACGAAGCCCCAAAACCAGGCAGAGTAGACTCAATTTGGATGGAATACTTTTATCAATTCCAAGGAAAAACAACAAAAAGTCGACCGAAACAAGAAACGCATCTCGAAGAAAATCAAAAAGAATCTTGGAATATATTAGTAGGGACAGTTGAACAGCAGCTGGAACTTGATGTCAATGAGATTGTTCTAGTCAACAGCTTATTTAACAAATACCGTCGCCACTTAATGCATCCTTGTGCACATTTGACAGCAGCACTCTTGTGCATTATAATATGGAGGTTCAATGCATAATTCTGAAGGCTTTTCCTAGGGGCGGCGACGTTTTTAGTTTTTAGGTAAATCCACTGAGGGAAATCTCAAGTGAGAATGACTCATGAAGGCCACTTTGTTTTAACACTAATGGATCTTTTTAAAAGCCTCATAATATCGACTAAAACTCACCTTCCAGACCATCACACCAATATCAAATTGTTTTCCGTTGTAGGATGACCTCGGGGAAATTGCAGCACCGATAGCAATCTTGTTGTTGGTTTGGACGAAGCCCGAGCAGAGCAAGTTGTAACATCCAGTTGCTTGGTATGCATCAGTCTGCAATATGCATAGTCGATACTTAATTTTGATATATCTCATTCGTTTCTCCTCCATACGGTGGAGCTAACATCAGTGCTTCCCAGTGGTATGAAATAAATACATATTACTTACTGTCCAGTAAGTGAAAAACCTCGGATTCTTGTCTCCATATAATAATGGACTGACCTGAACAGAGAGACATGCCACAAACTCAGCAACCAAAACGCCTAAGAAACTGCCTAATTAAGGTAACCAAAACCAGGTTGAAAGGTTCGCTACCGGAAATTTTGCAGTGCTGCATTTTGTTCTATTTTCAATATGTAAATTATGTTGCACACTCAGCTTTATCAAGTTACCCATATTATGAAGTCGAGTTAATTGCCAAGAACTCAATGCTAACATCTACCATGAATTGAACCGTGACAGGATAACCCTCAGAAACTAACCTGCCATCCGGCTTCAATGGTATTAAGGTCGTTGCCAAAAGAACCAGAGATAACCCAGACTTGCGACAAACTGAACTCATACGTGTCCGTAACGCTAGGCGACCACACGTTTATGCTGGCCTTTGCCCCAAAATATTGTTGACCGTTCACAAAAACAACTGCATGCTGTAATAAGAAGATGATTAGTTGTTTGCTATTCGAATTCTAGCAGATATACCCTTTTACTGCTGAACCCAATAGTAAGGTCGAGAGAACGGTAAAGAACTATTTACTCCAGGCTCTCCGTTGCATGTCCAAATACTAACCTCGTGGCCAGCGCCCGTCGAGTCTCTTCTCACATTTCTTCTTATCTTCCTTCCAAATCTTTGGATGGAACTAGCTCTTAAAATGTCCTTCTCTGTGGTCCTTCTGACTGGAATGGTCCCTTCTGGGCATGACTCGCCACTGTCTGTCCATAGCTGAAAGGCATGTGCGGTTGCTTCTTCTGATTCATTTCCTCTAGGCCTCTCTGGTGGATCCTGGGGATTCGAAATTTTCAGTAATACAAATTTGATAGTAACCCCGAAGCTGAATCTGAAAGGTCGTTTTTTTTTTTTTTTTTTTTTTTCCTTTGGGGACTCTTCAAATTTTTCTTCCCCATGAGAAAAGCATAAGAAATAGTTACCAATGGCTTCTGCCCTTTGAGCTCAGGGTGGTCAAAAGCTGGTTGAAGGTGGGTGAGAACGCAGTCTATCAAGTCACCATCAGGACTCTGTCCCCAAGAAAAAGAAAAAAGAGAGAGAACAAACCCAGATCACCAAAAGCCTCCACAAGAACAAATGAGAAACGGTCCAAAGCCAAAAGCAGAGAGAACTGGAAGTGCCTGAATAGTCTTGACAGCTGGTTTGTTGATCTTTCTCAGATACGCATTGATGCGTCCCTTCAGCCCCTGCGAATGTCTGCTCGGCTGAAATGTTTGGTTGACCGGGAGGTCATGTGCCGAGCCTGTCGGGGCGTGTGCAGAGAAGGAAGGGCTAAGGACAGAGGCAAGGGTGAGGAAAACAACAAACGTGGAAACCACAGCAGAAGAAGAAGGGCAAGAAGAGGAAGAGGCCATATGTGAGGAATGTTTCCTTCTTGATTTCGTTTGTTGTGTTGGGTTGCCTTGCGTTTGTATGCATTGAGGTTGTCCTGTTGTGATTTGGTAAGAAGGGCAGGGCTGGCCGGTTGTGCGTTTTGCAAACGGAAGTGAATCTGTTTTCAGATCCATACAAAACAGGAGCCCCAATCGAGAGCAGCAGCAAACAGGAGAAAAAACCAAGTTGTGGGGAGTTAATGGGCGGTTTCACTGCCTCTGCCTCGTCGTTTCCAACATATAAACAACTCAAAAACTCTCCCCGGAGACAGAGAGAGACTCTTGGGTCTTTGGTCTGCTTCGCCTTGCTTGGTTTCTGACACATGAGAAACTTCAAAGCACGAGCGTATTAAAATAGACCGGGATGGGCTAAACTGTACTTTTAGGGAGTCTTACCCCACATACGGGTTGGGGTCAAAGGATGAAAAGTTTCTTACTGCAGAAATTATTCCAAATGACATACCTTATCTTTCATCTTCTCGTTAACTTGGACGCGACCCACGAAATTGATTATTCATTGTTTCTCACACTAAATGAGTGCAGATGATCTTCCCCCGAGAGTCATTAATGGGGCATTTCAAAGTTTTTGTCTTGAAAACTAAATAAAATAGCCACCCGGCACCCAGCTTTTCTATTTTACAGATAAAGAAACTTATGAATGCGTTGAAAGTAGCAAGTGGCTGATTTAGTTCTCATTTCTCGGTCTTTCTTTCACATTATATTCTTCTTCAAATTTCTCTGTCATTTCCCCTTTCTCTTCCTTTCCTTTTAGATATGTCCACTGCCATGATAACAAGAGACTATATGAGATGAAGCTACATATTCATTGTCTTCATTTGCGTCTGCTTTTTCCCCCATCTTTTGCTTCAAAGTGAAAAGAACTGAAGTGACTATAAAACTTGCTTGGAGGGTTGTGTATCAAATGATACTTCCACGCCCAATTTCTCTCAACTTTATTTCTACTTTTTTTAATCAAAAAGGGGGTTTGTACTGTAATTGCGCATCATGTGCCTCTGCTTTTATTTACTACCTAAGAAATTTTGCATTGGGAGGGCTGAAAGTGAAAGTCACTATCTCGTCCTTTTATTAGGTGTTCAAAGGCCAAGCATAGGCCACGCCTTCTTCCATGCCAGCATGCCCTAGAAGATTCATGCCGCATATGCTAGTTTAAGTGGCACAGATTAGATGGGCAACTATGCCTAACAATCCTTTGTTTAAATATGAGATCCACTGAAGGATGCAAGATACGCCCTAGTTGACCAAAAATCTACTTATTGTGTCTATGATGTGGAGAATCAGCGATGTTAGGTTAAATTAACAAGAAAAGGAACATTATTCTAGCCTAGAATCCTTGAGGCGTATGGGTTTTTGAATATTAGAATGTTAGTTGATGGGAAAACATATGTAGACTGCTAGAATGTCATAATCATGCGGTGTAAGCTTTGTTATTTCATGCTATAAAAAGTTGTACTCCATACTTAGAGTGTAGATTATTCTCTTCACTTTACCCTATTAGAGTTAGAGGTGAACAATTTCAAGATGGATACGTTTCAAGTTTCTCGAGATCTATTCTTATTTTTGAAATCGGGAACCAAACTAAAACCGAACCGGCTGATTCGGGATCAAATTAGGAATAGGCAAATGCTTTTATTTAAGTTTATTTAAATACATATACAATGTATGTCAAACATGTATACAATTATTTCTACTTGAGGATAATATGTCGAACATATTCAAATTCAACTAAAAAAAAAGAGTAAAAAAACTCATTCAAAGTTAGAATTAAATTGATTCGATTTAAGGTTTTACCCTGAAATCAGCCTTGCAAGTTCAAGTTCATGAGTAAAATTGATTGATTGAAGATATGGAACCAAGAATCGAATCAGTTAAGATAAATTTTAAGTTTTTGATATCGAGAATTGAACTCGTTATCTTGTTAAAAGGTAGGTTCGAGTCAATTCCCTAAGGGGTGTTTGGCAAATTTTTGTTTCTGTTCCCCGGAACACAATTTTTATTCTTTTGTTCCAGGGGACAAAAAAACGAATAAAAACATGTTTGTTTACACTTTTGTTCCTAGGAACAAAAAAATTTTGATCTAGGAAGCATAGTTAGAACAAAAATAAGAAGTAGAAAAAACTTATTTCTTATTCCCGGAAACACTTCTAAAAAACACTTTTTTTTCTTCTCATTTTTTTCTTCTTTTTTCTCTTTCTTTTTTCTTCTTCTTCCTCCTTTTGCCGGTCACCGGCCTTGGCCATGGCTAGCGCCGGCAACTGGCCAGACGAGGGCTGGCGACCTCGTTGGAGTGTCGCCAACCCCCAAAGAGACCGAGTCACGGCGAGGCTCGCTAGAGCCAAGCTGGCCTTCGGTAAGCTCGCTGGACATCACCCAGCCGACCAACCATGGCGATGGCCGGCAACCGACCAAAGAAAAAAAAAAAGAAAAAATATAATAACAATATTTAAAAATTATACAAGTTTACCAAATGTGTTTATGTTCTTTTTTTATTCTATGAACAGAAATTTTGTGCAATTACCAAACGTGTTCTTCTGTTTAAAAATTATTTTCAGGAATAGAAATAGATTTTCTTTTTCTGTTCTTGGGAATAATATTTGAACAGAAACCTTACCAAATACGACATAATTCAACAAATCCAATTGCTCATTCTTAATTGGAGTTCGTTAGATTTTCATAACTTCGTTTGGGCTGAAGAAGTACCTGTCTCGGATGTCTCCAAAAGACGGCACAAACACTTAAATGAGGCGCCATGGTCCACCAAGCCAAAAAGTCTTATTGGTCATTATTTGACAATTGATTGTCCAATGAAATTCTTACCTGCTGTAAAGAGGGTGCCCATCCTTCGACCGATAAATAATTGGCAAGACATCATTAATTCCTAGTTGTTTTTTCCTACTCTTACTTCTCTTTTCGGTTCTCCAAGCGTGTAATAACAATCGCCTCATGCAAAACAAAAACTTTAAAGAAAAATAACTCAAATGGTCCTTAAATTTAGACTCAATATACAATATAATCTCTAAACTTTTATTTCTTTTAGTATGATCGCTAAAATTTTGATAAATTTTTAATTTTAGTCTTTTCGTTTGTTAAATGACAAATCAGATGTTATTTGATTACATAGATTATTATATGCTGCGTTGGATCTTTAAAAATGACGAGTCAATATGTCCATCTCTTTATCTATTTGATCTTGAAAGGGAAAAATAAAATTAGGCCATTAACTTAATAACATGGATTGTTATATTTTCATTTTAGATCGATATCTTACTTAAATATTTTGCATGTAACTTGTTTTTGTTGTCCACCATTCAAACTTAATACAATGTGAGCCATATCAATAGACTCGTTTAACTTGACTTAACGAAAGGCCAACGTTGAACATTTCATATTGTCTAAGGATTAGATTGAAAATTTACCATTAACTCATAGATCATATTGAACAGATTAAGAGTGCAAATGATATTGTACATATTCATATAGTTTAAAGATCATTTAAGTCATTTTTTTTAAAACTTAAAACATACATATATTAAAGCCAACTTTCATATTTGATATCCACTTTTCATAAACACTATTATCTCATCTCGATAGAGATTAAGTAAGGAGAATGTTACATGCCATCGATAATCAGAATTCTAGATCTCTGGACACTTAGGCCATATTTGGTAAGCATCCAAACAAGACTAAATCCTGATTCTTTGTTCCCGGGAGTAATTTGGGAACAGAATCGCGTTTGGTAAAATTTTTGTTTCTGAAAACAAATTTATATTTTTTGTTCCCGAAAGTAGATTTGGAAATCAGAATCAAAAATTAAAAAAAAAAAAAGTTAATTTTTATTCCAGGAACAAATCTAAGAATCAAAGCAACTCTTCTTCTTCCATTTTCTCTTCTTCTCCTCTTTTCTTCTTCTTCATCGACCGCCCTATCGCCGCCGCCGCCGCCGCCGTTGGTCACCGGTGGCCGGGAAGTGGGCGGGTGAGGCCCGCCTGGCCCCGACGAAGCTTGCCCAGCTCCACCGGTGGCCAGGCAGGCCTCGCCCAACCCCGACGAGTCCCGCCTAGCCACCAGCAAACCTCGCATCGCCTAGCCCTGCCGATGGCAGGTGGGCCTCGCCAAGCCCCGACGACACTCCAGTGAGGTCACCAGCCCTTGTTTGGCTGGTTACCGGTTCGACGACTAGCCTGAAGAAAAAGAATAATAGGAGAAAAAAAAAAAAAAAAAAAGGGAAAAAATGAAAAAAAGTATAAAAATTATTTAAAAATCAAAGAAATTGATTTAGAATATAATCAATCAAAGTATCAAACACAATTCCATTCCAGAATAAAACAATTTGAACAGTTCACAAACGGCTTAAAATGCTTAGAATATGTTCTCGGAACAAAATAAAAAAAAATTATTTCTGATCAAAATTTACTTCGGGAACATAATCGTTATCAAACGCTCCCTTACTTAACAAATCTCCTCATTTTCATATTCATATCAATATCCCTTCGCTAAAAAATGCAGGTCTATCGCGAATTGGGCATACATAAAGCACACGCAAAGGAACTAGTACGTATAAACCAAACAATTATACTTGTCCAAAAAAAGAAAAACCAAACAATTATAGAGAGCATTTAGAATTTTCTTTAGATTGTTCATGCCTGGGAGCATAAGGTTATGGGGCTGACAACCTTGGCCATGCTTTTAGGGCTCTAGCTTATATGAATAATGGTTTGCTTTCTGCCCTTTCGAAAAAGCCCTCTTTATGGTCTGGTCTGCAGTTCTCTCTTCTTTTCACAAGCACCCCACTAACTCTCTCTCTATCTCTCTCTCTCTCGTGCAGAGGGAAGAAAAGATGAATGTTATTAATCCAACTGTGAGTCACTCCCGTCCCATCTCAGACGGCAGAAGTGGAGCCATGCCCACCTTTGACGTAAAGCGGGTCCTTCAGAAAGAGAGCATAGATTCCATCTCCGCAGCCCCACGAAAATTCCGGATTTCTTTATTGACAGCTTCTTCTTTCGAAAGCATCTCCTAAGAGAACTTCTTGTTATTTGCTTCCAGCAATTCTCTCCCCACTTGGCATTTCAAAATCAGTGTCTTAGATCAATGTGGACTATAAATAAATCCTGTAATTTGCCTACTGGTCATCTCGTTTAACAGTCTGAGATGGGACCGTTACTTTTAATGCTTGTTAACCTCATCCGACTGGAGTCCTCGTGGGGCAAGACTGACTCTTGACACATGAAAATTTGAGCCGAATGACCAAAGTGAGTTGCAGGGTTATGGCTTTAAATGTATAAAAGTTGGCCGGCCATATGTCTTGGACTTGAAGAAAAAAGCTGACAAAGACATTATGCTTTCCCACAGTACGTTGGAATGGGAAACTTCCTCCCTTGCTCTTGCAACGACAACGTTCACGGACAAATGATAATCCACTATGTATAGGGACCCAACTATCCGACTTCTCGTATACGTTGAGAAAAATATCAAAAAAATTTATAAATTTTTTAATTAAACCAATTTAGAGAAACTTCCTCCCTTGCTCTTGCAATGACAACGTTCACGGACAAATGATAATCTACTATAAATAGGAACACAAGTATCCGGTCATGCACATTCGGAAAAATATCAAAAAAAAAAATTATAAATTTTTTAATTGGACCAATTTATGGTACATTTATTTTGACTTTGGAGGAAAATCTCTAGAGAATGAAAAAAAAAATTAATCTAAAGGGATTTTTCAAAATGCAAATAGTATTTGATTAAGTGTAATTTAAATTTTTTTGAAACATCATTGACTTAAATGCCATTTAGAAAAAATTTATACTTTATAAAGGTTTTTTGCTCTTTTTTATAAAAAAATTCCCAAACCTTTTCAGCAAAATTCAGCTGCTGACTTAGGTTGTGCGACTTCAAGTGAAGCTTGCAGCCGCTAGCTAGTGTTAGAGGCCTTCACCGGTAAGATTAGGATTTTCAAGGATATTTATGTAATTAAGAAAGTATAATGAGGGTAAAATTAAAGCAAAAAAAGTCTATTTGCATTGTGGAAACGCAACATTTTAAAGCACCTCCGGACTTATAAAACTTTTAGAGGCCTTTGGAAATGTAATTACATTTTTTGAAAACTCTCTTAGAAATTTTGTCAAATGTAATTTGCTTTGCCGAGGAACTTTTGAGCCCCAAAGGGGCTTTACGATACTAAACCAAATGCACCCTTGCAAATCTTTTATATTTATGTTGATTGAGTACATCCGATCAATTTTGATCGAAAATGGTAGCTGGCTCTAAAGTGGACAAAAATTAATTTTTAATTTTTTAAAATTTTATTACTTTTTTTTTTTTTTTGCTTATTTCCTTTTTCTTGTCCTTTTCTTATTTTCTTTCCTTTATTTTTTCCCCAAATGTGGGCTGGCAAAGTTGTTGACCAACCGTCACTGACCATAAACGAGGGTGTCGTGGCCCTTGCCCAAACCAAGCGAGGGCATCATAGCCCTTTGCTAGCCAATAAGCAAGGGCCACAATGTCCTCACTTAGTTTGGGTGAGGACTAGCGAGGGTGTGCGGCCCTCACTTGGTCTAGACGCCTTCATGTGGATCTTCTTGAGGGTGTGGAGGCCCTCGTCTATGGTCGACGAGGGCTATAACCCCCTTGCCCAAACCAAGTGAGGGTTGCTAGTCCTTGCTCGAGGTTAATAATGGTCAACCCACAATTGTAAAAGTAAAAAGGAAGTAAAAAAAAGGGGAAAGGGATAAACAAAAAAAAAAAATTGTCTACATTAGTACAACCATATCACGTAAGACGATTGACATTTGCATTAGTGATTCTCGGCCAAAATCGATCAAATTAACTCAATCGGCAGAAATGTAAAAAAAAAAAATGACTAAATTAATCAAATTGAAATGTTTATAACTAAATTAATACAAATATAAAAAGTTTAGAATTTCTTTTTATATTTTTCTATATAAATTTTAATGAAATTATGTCTTCTTTTTTATAACTGATGATTTGTTGGGCCCGCCGGGCTTACGCTGGGCAGCCCACGGCCTATAGAGTGCGTAGTGTATCCCGGACCAAACGTCAATATTTTAGGGGAGTTGGCCCAATAACTCATCCCTGGGACTCCACTTAAGTTATATTAGTCTCTTGAGATTCGAACTTGTTCCCTCGGTGATGAGGTGGTAAGACACAAATCATCACGGTCACCCATAGGTGATTAATGAAATTATGTGTTAATCTTTAGAAAACAAGGAGATTGAATTTTTTGTTATATTAAAGCAGGAGAGAAGAAATCACGGGGCACATGGTATAGTTCTACGCTTTTTGTGTATACGCAATCATGCATGCGGGGTTCTAACTCCACCTACGAGCAGGATAATGATGATGGGACGTATGAAGTTCTCATCTAGTGCCCTAACCCATTGTTTTGCTTCATCAAATTATGTCACCATTATTTTGAATTCACATGTATTATCTCCACCACGAACCGACATATAGACACCGTGGCAGCCCTAGCTACGAATAGCATGCGGCAAGCAGGTTGAAAGTTCTCCGGCTATGCGCACGTATTATGGAGACGCGTCATGCGAGTTCGGAGCCCTCGTTAGGGTTTTAGGATCGATGGCGAAGCATCGTGGGGGAGAGACTTCTGGCACTGAAGTCGATGTGTATGATGTGAATGCGACGTGTCGAGATGGTGCAGTTAATGCGTTGAGTACGGGTGCGCGTCAAGTGCCGTCTCTTTCCCCCACACACTCTCTCTCTCTCTCTCTCTCTCTCTCTCTGGAGAAATTGCAGAAAGCGGGGTCGCTTTTGAAAAGGAAGGAGGAAAGGAGACGAAAAGACCCCATTTTGAAGGTTGCAGAAAGGTGGAAGGACGACCATGAATCCTCCTGCATCCTTGTTGAGGTATGTTTCAAGGAGCTAGGTATGGAGAGTCCTTATAAGCATGAATCCAAAAAATCCGGGATCTGCTCGGACCGTCGGGAGCCAGTGATTTTTAAAGGAACTAGTCCGATTCCTAATTTTAATTTATGAAAATCAGTGAGTACCAATCCAGTTTTCAGTTTCATGGATGGATCCACCCACCATTCATCCAGGATCGGATAGGTTATATTATAATAATATATTAATTTTTAATATTAAAAAAATTAAAATTAATAAATTTAAAATTTAGGACTCCAATCATAATCTTATTTCAATTCATTACTCTTCTACTTTATCTCATCTCTCTTAGTTTAAAATCTCGTCGAGCTCTCTCTTCCTCTTCAATTCACTTCCGAATCTACTTATCTCCATTTGAGTCCTAGTCCAAATTCCGCAAAACAATGAGTTGATTCTTTTTTCCCCCATCGAACTTGAACTCTATCTCCATGTCGTCGCCACCTCCGCATTCACTGTCATTATCATCCTTTTTTATTGTTAGGCTCATCCCTCTTCTACCTCCCCTCCTCAGGCCTCCCCCTGTTGTCCTCATTTTCGAGGACAATGGCGAATTCCAAGTCTAAGAATGGCTCATCGTCTCCATTGTCCTCCTCATTGTTAGTCTCAAGGGAGGAGCGGGAGACAGCAGAGGCGGTGGTGAAGATGGTGGTGGTGGTTAGGATGAAAGCGGCGCAAGGGTCGCAACCGCTGCCGTCGCGACACTAGTACTTGAGGAGAATAAATCTACCATCTTAACTTATACAAATTACAAAATTGCATTTGATATAATTGGTAAGGTCAAGAGAGCCAGAATAAGTAAATGCGGGGAGGGCAAAAAGAGGAAGGCGTGGAGGTTGGACTGGTTCTATGGATCCACCCGGGAATCAAACCGGACCGGCCGATCCGTTCCCTGATGGATCCATGTAACTAGCGGGCGGTTCCCAGTTCTAATTTTTTGGAATCGATTCTTAGTAGGCGATTTTTGGTCCTAGGTTAGAAACCGCCCACCTAGACCCTACACACCCCTAGGAAATCTACCCATTATCGGGATTTTAATAGAATTATTTGTAATATATCATTCAAGTAATGAAAATTTGCAAGACCATTAATTTGTCGGTATTATATATTGTATTAGAAATCTTGGGATCGGTAATGATTCACTTGGAATTTCCCATACACCCTTAGAAAACTGATTATCGTCATTAAAAGTTAAAGGCTTGGTCCAATTACGCCAAGGCATCTATATTCTCATGCCAGATTTGATGTCGGGATTTGATTTAACTTGTGATGCTATAGCTAGGATTGTCGCATGTCCGTGTCTCTTGTTTTTCAATGAAATGATTTCGATAAAGGAGACGGAGTCAATAAAGGACTTTGAATTTAGCATCGCTCCATGTAAAATAGATGAAAAGCAAAAGAAGATAGAATCATATACTTGGCTTTAGCGGATTGATTGCAAAAGCGTCGATTAGTGCATGATTATCCGATTCCAATGGCAAATTTTCAGCAGTTCACCAGAATTGTTGGTCTCCCTAATCATGAAAGCCAGTGACAAACACATCATAACCACCGGCCACCAACAAATATGTGAACATGCTTTTAACAACTGATTTTGCTGGAGATGATCATCCATAGAGCCCTAAACCTAGACTGCGTTTTGTCGTCCAAAATCAAATTAGGATTGGATAGGATAGGATAAAGGAGCATTGAAATCCTCCAACTATTGTTGTAGAAATATTTCATCATATGTTTATAGAACCCAAGATAGGATTTTAAATCTTTGAAAAAAAAATCTTTAAAAACCTGCGACTTAAGGATGGAAAATCATTTAAAATCATTATCGTTTCAATTTTTTTGAAAATCTCATCTCCGATCGTCTCATCTTATACATGAGGGCATAATCATCGATTGATTCAATTCTAAACTTTTCAACTTAGCCAATTTATCATAAACTTAATATAGTTTTTTTGATCAATTTTGATAAAAAATCGATAGACAACAATCGTACTATATGGCAACTAGACTTGTCAAACAGGTGGATTTGGTCGAACCGAAAATGGTCTAATCCAAATTGACCAATTTCCATATAATAGAAATATAGTGACTCATACTTGACTTAACATATTATTAAAATACTTCTATATTCAAACTCAATTTAAGGAAAACTCATACCTGAATTGAACTGAGGTGAGAGCACAGAGCAAACCGAGATCGAGTGAAGGCAAAAGAAAATGAAGAGAGAGATATAGATATTACAATTACAAACACATTTATGACCCATTCATTGAATATATTACCCATGTAACAATCTAGTCTATCAAATATGGGTCAAGAAATGAGTTTATCATCTATTTTGACGAATCTAAGCACCATAGACCTTGACATGTCAAATTAACAAATTTTATTATTCACATTCTTTGAATTTTTCCTTCTTTTTTTTCTTTTCCTTTTCTTGTCTTCCTACTTTCCTTCATTGCCCATTGCAGAGATCTAATGACCAGTTAGCACCAATGAGGATGGTCGTGCTCACTAGACCATTTTCGACCAAAAAATTGATTGAAAATACTATAGTGGCAAATCATCAATATATTTATAACTAAATCAATCACGATACAATGGGTTCATGGTTTTTTTTTTGGAAATTTTTGCAATTAACTTTGATGCCACATGGGAAATATCAATATGTTGTTCCAAATTCAATGCGAGCCGTAGGATTCACTCTCGCTTGTTAAGAATAGAAAGCAATGGTGACATGACTTGTGTAAGAATGTCATTAGACACGCCAGTCAATGAAACGAATGATATGGTCTAAATGAATCTCTAGACTTTCAAAAGAATGTATAGTTGATTTATGTGTGCCATCGGAGGCCCTGATAGTCCAAAAAAGGGAGCGCAAATTTCGAGCCCAAAAGTCGACATCCATATCCAAATTCCATGATTTCGCCACATGAGGGAGCACAGATTGTGATCTGAAAAAGTTCTCAGTGAAAAGATAGACACAATCATGACGACGACTCCCACGCAAAAGCTATCTTTTCCCTTAGATAAAAAGGGCGAGAAGGTGCGTTTGGGAACTACTTCCCAAAGCCCCTTTGAAGCCTGAAGATATTTGGGTAAATGCCAACCCGTTTGGCAAACAATTTTGAGCCCCCATTCCCTAAATGCCAGCATTGTAAAGTCGAAAGCCCAAGGCAGGGAGGACTTGCCTTGGGCTTTCGGCTTTTTCGGCATGCCCACACGGGCATTGTTCATATTTTTTTTTTCCAAAATTATCCTCACGAATTTTTTGTTTTTCCGGTTCTTACCCTTGTGTTGCAACTGTTCATCTTCTCCGGGGGGTTCGGTTCTGGCTGACTGCGAGCGGCTGGTGACTACTAGAGGGACACCGGTGATTGTCGGGAGGTGGCGCGACCGACGCCGGAGGTGGCGCACCAACGCCGGAGGTGGCGCGACCGAGGGAGGGCTGGGTCGCCGCAACCCAGATCTGGGGCGGCAGGCAGTCTTCTTCTTCCGCGAGTGGTCGCCGGCGACCATTGCCTAGACAACCGACGCCGGGGGGTGGCGCAACCGCCGCGACCCATGGCGAGGTCTGGGTCACCGCGACCTAGATTTGGGGCGGCAGGGTTGCGGGAGGACCTTGTCGCCCCCGATCTAGGTCGCGCGACCTTGCGGCCCTCGGATTTGGGTCGCGCGACCTGCCGCGACCTAGATCCGGGGTGGCGAGGTCCTCCCGCGACCTCGCTGCCCTAGATCCGGCGTCGCCGGAGGTCGCCGGCGGCCACTGCCCTTTGGTCAATTTTTTTTAATTTTTCTTTTGATAATTTTTTTTTTACCATAAACATCCTTTGTAAATGTAATTCCCCAAGTGCTATTTTGCTCAAAATACTTTACAAAGAGCTTTCAAAGTACAATTTACCAAACACGTTTGCATTTTGGAAAACACCTTTAACTCAAAGGTATTTGCATTTTCCTAAAGACTTTATCCAAAAGTGGTTTCCAAACGCACCCGAAGAAAAAGAGGAGGAGGATGACGACAATATGTTTTCGTGCTTGAAGAACCTAGCCGACACTCCCATTATGTTTGTTTATGTTCTTCCAGCCTTAATTGGAGGATCAAACTCGATCAAAATTAAACATGATTGATGAATAAGCTCTTAAGTCGTCAATCAGATGTATAAACTAGAGAAAAGCATAATCCATGTGCAAATATCATGGGTTGATTAGTCTCATGCCCCCAACTCATGCGGCTTTAGAATTTCTCCTGAGTTAGTATTACACACACGCACACTCGACTCACAAGAAGTGTATGGAGAACGAAGCATGAATGCATATTGACCCGAATTGAGGAGGAAAGGCCCATAGTTATACAAGTGCAAGACTAGTCTTAGCCATGGATCACTTCCTTGATCTAATGATGGGGTTTGAATCCCATAATCATTACATAATCTATGCAATAAGATACTCAAGAGCTAAATAACACCGATATCGACATGTAATATGACACGACACTATACGTTGACATGTCATTTCTAAAAAAATAGAGAATTCCAACATATTGAAACACATTATAATAAATTATCATTTTTAAAAGTTTTTTAATTAGATTAATTTGGTTCAAATTCACAAATAAATAAATAATAATAAAAGAGCCTAGAATGAATTCATAATAAAAAAATAATCTACTATTTGTTAATATCATTCATCATTTCAATTTGACAAATTCAATTTCATTTCAATAATCCATAAAATTTGAAGGAAAAAAAGAAAGCAATCCATATTCTAAATTCACATTAGAAGAGAAGGAAAAAAAAACAAATTTAGGAGTAAATTGTATGTCATGGAAAGTGGAGGTTAAAAAAGAAGAAGAGAAGATTAGGTTTTTCCTTCTTTCCCAATTTATTATTTTTATTACTTTTTTAATATATATATATATATATTGACATCCCATTTATTGAAAGTTTTTAAAATTGACAATATACATGTCTAAATCATGTATTGAAATTTCAAACTCGCATGTCAAAATTCTAGATTCGCGCCAAGTTGACAAGGTGTCAATTAATTGAGTGTTAAACAGGTGTTTGAGTGTCCGACACGATAAAAAGGTTTCGAGAGAGTGTGGATGCTTCCTAACTCAAGAAGCCCTGGGGCCTAGGGAAGTTCAAGAGCTGTGCGTTGGGAGGATTTGAAGGGTTGCCCGCCCTTAAGGGTCATGGGCTGATCCTCGCATGGATCATGGGCTTGTTCTTGTATGGATCATAGCCCGTTGCTTAGACGTCTTGGATCATGCTTGTCTATCGGGCCATGTCACGAACATAGTTGATCATCAGGCATATCCAAGTCAGGCCGGATCTTAAGGTCAGACCTATGCTTTTGCCAAAGCCCATGCATTTCAGAGATTTTGCATAATTTTTCCTTCCGCCAGATCAGAGTCGGCTGTAGCTCTGGCTTGACTGGGCGGGGACGGGCTTTCTAGCCAATCGAGCCCGCCCAACATTGCTTTTGGGCCCGTGGGTATCGGAACGGGTAATGGATAAATGGGCCCTGATGGTCCAATAATCAGACCAACCCAAAACGACGGGACATTAACATCCGCTGCTTATGCTGAAGCCCAGGGCCCAGCGCAGTCCGACACGACACGACCCGCCGTTTCGATCGACGTCGGGAGCGGCTCCCCGGTCGTCGGACGGCGGCCGACAGTCTTGCGTTTTTACCTCGGAATCGAAACGCGACAGAACAGAGCCGACCGGAGTTATCACATCCGCTTCGGAATCCCAACGCCGACGCTCGTTTTCCGCCAATTCTGCTCGACGCGAATGGCTCTCCGTGCGAGCCACGCGCTCCGCCGTCCGTTCCCGTCGCCGCTCGTTCCGAGCAAGCCCGCCGTCCGGACCGGCGCGTTCTCGGTCCGCTGTTCTAGTTTCGGCTCCCCCCACGAGGCTCGCAAGGTTCTTGCCACTCCCCTCTGCTTTTTCTTCGTCTTCTTCTTTTTCCTGTCCTGTCGTGTAGCTGGGGTAAACGGGTGAGGCTCAAAGAAGGGCCTTCATCTGGGTTTTGGTTTCGCGGCTTATGCGGAGGATGAGGTTGGCGGGTATTCCGTTGTTGGGTTTTACCTCGTCAAAGCAAAACCTTGCCTTTTTCGGTTTGGCTTTGTAGCTATCTGCCAATTTCAGTGCTGGGTTGTCTGGGTTCCATTGGTAGTATAATTTGGTTGCTAAATTAGATTTGACACTATGGGCAAGATAGCTCTCGGTCTGATCTTTATGATATGGCAATTTCGAATCTGCAGTTGGTTTTGGAAGTGAAGCAGAAGCTTGAAAGAGACTACAGTAGCCTTCCCGTGGGTAAGAATGGAAGAGATGATGAAGACATGATTTACTGGTTCTTGAAGGACAGGAAGTTTGTTGTCGAAGATGCGGTCACGAAGCTGACTAAAGCCATTGTATCCTCTTGAATCCTGTGCTTTCCAAGTTTATGAAACTGCAATGTGTAGTTCACTTGATCTGGCGACGATTAATTTTAGTGGTGGAAATGTGATTGCCATTATGACCACGCTTTATGCTTGTGCTTGATTGGATGGATGATGTGATGCATTTGGGTCTCTCATTCTCTCATGTGTCCAGTTGCTTCAGCTGATGTCATTATTGCAGGAAGAATTATGATCACATGATGGATAGATGTTCTATAAGTTATCCTTATGCTTATGTAGAAATGGCGTCAAGAGTTCAAAGTGTCCGAGTTGACTGAAGAATCTGTGAAAAGCATAGCGGAAACTGGAAAGGCATATGTGCATGACTTTCTTGATGTCAATGACCACCCTGTGCTTGTAGTGGTGGTGTCAAAGCACTTTCCTGCCGTAAGTATTGAAACTTTGCACAAACTTAGTCCTCAATCTTTGTTGTCTTTCTTTTTCTAGTCCTCCAGTGGCCTCTCAGTCACTGGTAGATAAATGAAAACTGTTGAATTCGGAGTTTATATCTTCCTTTGATTCATTTGTTAATCTTAGTGTCTTAAATATCGATGATATCTGTGCAAAAGAGTTTGACGGATGTTAAATTATGTTCCTCATTTGGAAAAAATATGAGTGCAGTTGTATCTTAGTAACTAAGTTGATGGCTTCAATTACTCACATAAAATCTTAATGATCCTATTCCTTTATTGAAGTATTTGAGATTGATTGTAGATATTGTTTTCTCATTTAATCTATTCTTCCTTAAAATATATTGTGAGTAACCCTTTCTGGAACGATTGCTGCTTCTGTCAATTATGGACAATGATCTTTTTAAATGTTTATCTGCTTTTAAGAGAAAATTCTAAGGGTTGCATTTCTCGTGGCCAGGCTCAGGAACCTATTGAAAATGAGAAACTGTGCACGTTTTTGATTGAAAAGGCACTGAGCAAGCTTCCAGATGGAAAAGAAGAGATTCTTGGGATATTTGACCTTCGAGGATTTGGTACTGAGAATGCAGATCTTAAGTTCTTGGCTTTTGTGGTAATTCCTGCACTGGTTCTATCGTGAATACTTGGAATTCAGGCGTGCTGTTACGTGTTGTCAATATAAAAGAGGGAAAAGAACTGCAAATGAGTAAATGCACCTCTAAGATTGGCGGAATGATAAGGTTGAAATTGCTATTGATGCAAATCCGGAATTCCACGTCAAATCAAGTGCTGTCGTAGAACTTAATTGGTCTCTTAGAGTGGTACATGTTAGCTCATACATGTTAGCTCATTTGGCATATGCATCAGCTGCTGTTGTGGCAGATGTCTGATCATGAAAGGCAAGACAGTGTTACCTTTCATGTGCAATCATTCGGATTTCTGGTATGATGCAGGAACTCTATTGCATTCGTTGTATCAGCATAGTCATTGCTGTCAGCAATAAATTATAGTTGAGGTGATCCCTTTCTGGTTTAATATTGCCAGAAACTTTGTTCTGATATGATCCAAAAGATCTCCATTTGCTTTTAACTATTGTTGTAAGCAAGGAGCATGACGCCTAAGTACTCTTAGAAGATGGGAAAAGTTAGTATTCTTCATATGCTTCTGCCCATTTAAAGAAGTAGAGACAGTAGCACAGTTACTCGAGGAATCATTAGTAACATACTTGAGGAATCTTTTGGTCTGTTGAGCTGATTTATCATTGTTTTGTGCAGTTTGATGTGTTTTACTATTACTATCCCAAGCGATTAGGACAGGTCCTCTTTGTGGAAGCCCCATTTGTCTTCCAGCCAATATGGCAACTAGCAAAGCCTATACTGAAATCATATGCTTCTCTGGTATGTTCCAGCAACTCATTTATGTCTTTCCTATCAAGCATAGGCTGCTTATGCTGGTAATACTTTCGGATTATAGTCTGGTGAGTCAAATGAAGCAAAAGAATGCCGTTTGGTCAGAACATGCTCAATTAGATGCACTTCTTTTCTTTACCAACTGTATTTAGGTTTTAGTGGACAGTAATATACCTATGCTATGAGATAGGAAGCTTGAAGTGTTCCGATATTTAAACAACAAACCACATCTTTACCTAATAACTTAAACTTTTAGAACAATTGTTGTGGTCCACAAAATCTTACATGGTATCAAAACTAGAGGTCTTGAGTTCGAATCTTTCTAGGCTCCATTTGCTTTCCCAATTAAATTTCCACGCTTAGTACTAGGCAAAAGAATAGACTAAACGTGATGGGAAGGGTTACAATATTTAAATAAAAAACCACATCTTAAACTTTTAGAACTGTTGGAAGTAGTCTCACATAATCTCACATGAAGTCGGTATGCAATTAGTCATCTTGGACCTTTACTCATTGCGGACCTTTACATTGCGGACTTCATGATTATTCCTACTGATCTTTCAAAAGGTGAGATTTTGCTCTGTGGAGACAGTCAGGAGTGAATATTTCACAGTAGAAACACTGCCAGCTAACTTCAGGGAGTGAGGCATCATCGATCATCTAATGTGTATCTCCCTCAGGTATCAAAGTCATATCTCAATAGACATTGTACAAAAACTACTGGTAGAATTCTTGAGCAATTTTGTCACGGTTGGACGTCATTCTTTTACTTTCAGCAGGGAAATGACTTGTCTTGCTTTATGTTTTCTAGCTCTCTGGCTGGCAGTTGTAGACGGACAATCTCTTTCTTTCATGCCTGATAAGCCCATCGAAGATTATTGAGTTCCTGACTTCTACACTGACTCTTGTTTCCTGCGGCATGCACGTGGGCGACCAAGCAATTGAGATCCTGAAGAGAAGCGCATAAAGAATGTGACTGGACCTCTCAAATTTTTTTTGCTCTATCTGGTTTCCTATTTAGCATCTCTGAGCTGAGAAATTACTACCCAAGAAAGCTTCTGAAGCGGGGGGCCATGGACTGTATCGACTCAAAAGGGTTCGTATCTGGATAATGCTGAGTCATGGCGATGTAAATCGTTGCTTCTTGTATGTAATGAAAGATGTTGCTTTATCCTCTCGTGAAGGAGATTTCACCTTTGGAAGATGCCGCCATGCTTCCATGTAATCTGTGCCGTGTCGGATCATAAAAAGCGATTTTTCAGCACTCGGACCTCGAATCTTTGGTGCAAGATTTTGTTGAAGAAAAGCCATCAAATGCAGCTACTTGATCTGAACTAGGTGACATTCTTGAATATGGAAAGACACATTGGGTGTGTGTTTAGGAAGACTTTTAGGAAAAGTCATTGAGAAAATGTAAAGACCTTTGAGCAAAGGAGTTTTTAGAAAAGTCCATGAGAAAATGTAAAGACCTTTTTCAAGACCTTTGAGAAAGGAGTTTTTGAGAAAATGTAAAGACCTTTGAGCAAAAGTTTTTAGAAATGCAAATTATGTTTGGTAAATCATACTTGTGAAAATTCATTGTGAAGTTGTGAAAGTCCATTGCGAAGTATTTTGAGCAAAATAGTATTTGGACAAGTTAACTTTGCAAAAGACTTTTGTCATTAAAAAAAAAGGAAAAAAATGAGAATTGGCTAGTATTGCCAGAGAGGGGCAAGCGATCCGACTAGGGGCAAGCATTCGGCGAGGTTGCCGTGCGAAGGACGCGATGGCAAGGGTCGCCACAACCAGATCAAGCGGCCCGGTGACCTCCACATGGAGGTTGCGGTGCAACGGGTCGCGGCGACCCTCGCCATTGACCAGATTGTTGCGACCAGATTGCGCGATCCCGATTGCTCAATTTGGGTTGCTAGAGGTCGTTGCGACCCAGATCTAGGCTGCGCGACCTCCAGCTGACCTAGATCTGTGCGTGATTTTGGTTGCCGGAGGTCGCCGCGACCCAGATTTGGGCCATGCGACCTTTGGCAACCTAGATCTGTCGGGGAATGTAGCGTCGCCGAGGTTGCAACAGTCGTGGTGACGCGACTCGCAGGGGGTAGCCAAGATCACGCGAACTAGTCGCCGACGGTTGCCGTGACACACCGGCCTCACGCCGACCTCACGCCGACCTCTGTCCAACTCATCGCCAGCCCCTCATAGCTCCGCACAACTTTGCCAGCCAATCTCAACGAAAAGAAAGTGAATAGTCACACAAGGACAAAATCGGAAAAACAAAATGTTAGTGAGGGCATTTGTGGAAGAAACTTTTTTGCTTTACTCCCCTTTCAGCCTTCCGAGAAGGCCGAATGCCCAAGGCAGCCCCCAACCTGCCTTGGGCTTTCAACCATGGGAAGGCTTGCCTTTGGCAAAGGCAAGTTAAAAAAAAATTTGCAAACACCAAATTTTTTTTCCCAAAGGCCTTTAAAGGGCTAAAGATCATTGGCGAAGTGGTTGCCAAACGTAGCCTATTTCTAGTACTTGTAGAAAGAATAGTGATATAAATGATAACATTTGCCTAATATGCAATGTGATTTACGAACTTTATATTTATTTGATGTGATTTCTAAATTTTATCCAAGTTTGCATTACAATTCCTGAATTTTTAATTTTTTAATGTGATTCCAAACTTTTGGTACATATTTAATTTATTTTATGGATTGTATGAAGATTTTTAACGGTCACTAAAGTTGAATTAATAGAGGGAATGACAACATTGAACATGTGATCAAATTAAAAATTCAAAAATGATATTATATATTAAATTAAAATTCATAATTATATTGAATAAACTTAAAATTCAAGAATCACTTTGCACGTGAAATCAAGTTTACGTAGCATTTGTGTCACTTGGCCTTCCTAGAAGGAGAGCGACAGGTTAAAAGTCAACGAATCACATAAAATCCGTTTCAGCCGAAGAAACCAGACTGGCGAGTTTACCCCTCCGCTTGGCCCACCGCAGGGAGAACGACCGGGGGGCAGAACGGTAAAATCGCACAAACGCCCCTTCTATCTTTTCATCCGGCGGAAGCAACGTTCCCCCAGCTTCAGACAGAAGCTCGGAGAGAGAGATAGAGAGAGAAAATGGAGGTGGTCTCCCCGAGGTCGTCCGCGATCGCCACGTGCGCCGCCGCCCTTCTCCTCCTCCTCGGCGCCGCGCTCCTGTGCAGCGCCGCCGAGTCGCCGCCGTACACGGTGGTCCATCAGGAGTCGGACTTCGAGGTCCGCCTCTACCGGGAGTCCACGTGGATGTCCGCCCCCGTCCGCGACATCTCCTTCGAGAAGGCCACCCTCAACGGCTTCCACAGGTTTTGACTCCCCCTGCTTAGCTAATAGCTCCCCACATCGATCGATCAGTCCGTACAACGTTCGAAGCTCTTGTTTTCGAAACCCATGTTTTTGTTTGTCGGCCTGATGCTGTTCTTGTCCGCAAGTCTTGATTTTTTTGGAGATGATCGTGTTCTTGTTCGAGTCTGGTCGCGATTCCGGTGGATTCTTGTTGGGAATTTGATAACGACGAGCTGGGTTTTGAGTCTTTTGACCATCCCTTTTCTGGGTCATCCACGTTGCTTTTTGTTTGTGTTTTTTCTCTGCTGAGCTGAGCAAATTCTTGCTCTCTGATTCGCAGGTTGTTCCAGTTCATTCAAGGCGCCAACTTGAACTTCTCCAGGATCCCGATGACGTTCCCCGTCGTGACGAGCATCGTCCCGGAAGCCGGGCCGCTCCACTCGTGGGCCTACTCCGTCCGGTTCTACCTGCCGCCCAAGTTCCAGGCCGACCCCCCGACCCCTCTCCCCGAGCTCGACCTGAAGCCGCACGTGTGGGAGAACCACTGCGTCGCGGTCAGGAGGTTCTCCGGGTTCGCGAAGGACGAGAACATCGTCCGGGAGGCGGAGAAGCTCGCGTCCAGCTTGAGCAGGTCGCCTTGGGCTAACATGACCTCCT
This sequence comes from Eucalyptus grandis, assembly GCF_016545825.1. Taxonomy (NCBI): domain Eukaryota; kingdom Viridiplantae; phylum Streptophyta; class Magnoliopsida; order Myrtales; family Myrtaceae; genus Eucalyptus; species Eucalyptus grandis. The sequence goes on from NC_052613.1 coordinate 2,441,113, forward strand.
CCGAGAGTAGCTACGCCTACTCGATCGCGCAGTATAATTCTCCTTTCCGTGTGATCGGTCGCGTTAATGAAGTCTGGGTCGATGTCGTCGCGCCTGGATCAAATGGCTGTGAGTTCAGTGGAGTTGCTACATATTGATGCATGGGGATTGACTTGTTTAGATAAGTATGGATTCCTGGTCCTGCTAACTAAGGTCTAGAACTTGAAGTTTGAGTCCTTTTGTGACCCCTATATGTAAATATTCATGGGTGTCTGAAACATCTCCTGGTATACTTGGATCTTGGTGTAAAAACTCTTATATGTGAATTATACCATCCAGTTCCACATGACTGTTCACTCCTCCATTACAACTGATTTGTTTCATGAATTTGTCAAGTTCCCTTCTAGACAAATGAGTGAGCAGTGTCGAACCTTTCGACTGAATGGTGATAGAGGCGAAAATGCGATCCACCAATGAAAAGATACAGCAGTTCCTGATGCTCTTTTTGGATGCTGAAGTGTGAGAGTTTGAGCTCTTAGGTGGAAATGGCTATAAACAATCTAACTGGAAACCTCCTCTCAAACAAAAAGGGTGGCCAGATAATTTGCAAGTTGTTACACTGAGAAACGTTATAAGTATAACGAGGGGATGAAGGCATTGCTCAACCCTTGCTCTTTTCATGGTTATTTACAATCTGGCGCATAGTAGAAAAACCATGTCCTGCAGTTAACTCTACACTCCTATTTGATATTCAGCTATTCCACTCAGCAAATGCCGAAAGTACCCGGCACATTGCCATAAAGAAAAAGGGAATTGCGATAGAAATAGAAATACTAAAATTCTGTACTACAATGGAATGAATCTTTTCTGTAACCTAGAAGGATGCAAAAAACTCAGACTGTCGAGGGAAGGTACATGATCGTATGGAGTATCTAGTATCTACAAAGACCGAGGTAACCATGGTCAAAATTATAGGCTTCTTTGGCGTCTAGGATTACATAATGGCAGTGAAATCCCAGCAGCACCCTTCTTTTGGGGCATAGGCAGCTTGATCTGTCGACGGTAAACGAAAGCTCCCAAGCATAAAAGTAGGACAAAGAGAAAAACAGGGGATGGGATGGAGCCCACTGTTTTAATTTTAAAAGACGACAGTGCCGTCTCGGCTTTGAAGGGACGCAATTGTATAAATTTGCCCTCGACCAAAGAAGCTCCCAAAGTCCAAGATATATCCCCTGGACCGATTATGATATGCCTGTCACCGACATGGAGCGCCTCGTCGATAAGCGACGCCAAATAAGGCACCTGAAAGCAAAATTGTCCTCCATAGTTTCCATGTTCAGTGATGTGGCTTGAATTGATCCATGATTCTGAACATAGTCGATGACCTTTCTCCAGCAATCGTGTGAAATTAGCTCTACCGCTTAATCTTAACTTACTGTAAACAGCAAAAAATCCTGATAAAGCATGAAAAGCCATATCAGGCAGGGCAACCCCTGTGATGTTTTGCCAGTCACCACCTGCAAGGACGAAAGGAGCATGAATCTCACCACTAAATCTTAACTATTTCAGTAAAGCATACAGCACGTGGAAATCAATGCTCAACAAGGATGAACTGAAATATTTTTGGCTAGAAGAGAAAAACTTGATATGGAAGTGCTAGTGGGATGTTGCCGGCTCACCATTGTGGTAAAAGACGTCCTCTTTCCTGCTTTTACCAACTACTGCAGACGAGTGCTTTAAGTAACTTGAATTGGCAGCAGCAGCCCTTGCAAGCATTCTGCACTCTTCCCAGTTTGGATCTCCAATGACATTCATAATACTAAACTCTGCCTTTTGCTTTGTACTGCCCAAAAATATTTCATCAGTGGTATTCACTGCGTGGCAATTATAGCAGGTATAGTTCTGCACATAGTTTGGATTCAGACAAGGGTGGCTAAGGATATAGTTACCATCCCTCTGTCTTAGTGTTTCATTTTGTGTTAGCATGACGAGGGTCCGTTCAAATGCCGCTCGCAATCCAAATGCTGGAAACGAGTAGGCTAATACCCGATGTTCGATAGAACCAACCTTCAGTCTTACCAACTGCTCATGGTTCACTGAATCATGTACTTCCATTGCTACCTGCAACGAGGAACCTCCCAAGTCGAGAAGCCCCAAAGTGCTCAACCTAGATTGATTTCCAAGTCTCCCCATTTTGTAATTCAGAGCTACCCAACCATAGAATGCCTCCTCTTTTCCGTGCAATACCCTTATCCAGCTTCTCTTATAAACAAACGCATGTTCCCTGACAACAGCTTCGACATCGTCCAGGACCCTCGTTGCATCCTTAACTGCCATCCTCCTGAGTCCAGCAGTCGCGAGAACAAAAATCAGAGTCTCCGGATGTCTTTCTTCGGGCACCCACTTTTTTGCCCAGTTTATCAACGGTTCCAGAGCAGCCCTCACTCCGCTAGCATTGCCAATGAACCTATCTAAACCGGGCTCAGTTTGCAGACAGTGATACTGACAGGAGCTGTTGGAAGTCTGGTTCTTGATCAAACTATCAGGGTAAGAATTCACCAGAACCGGCAGCTCCGATTCATTTGCACCTCTCAACATCCACTCATACACGTTCACACGCGTGCCGGTGCTTCCACAGTCCACGACAACCGTAAAGTAGGACCGTCCAGGATCACGAGACACGACACTTTTCCAGCCCAAATGCCAACCACTCAATAACAACAACAACGACAACCCAGCAAGAACAATCACGACACCAATCTTCAGCGCCCCCCTATAACGCCCAAATCCGGCACTAGAGGTCTTGACTTTCGAAGGCGACTTCGGATCCATCCACAGCCCACATAACAAGTTAAAAACTACTCCTTTCGGTCAGACGAACCGCAGTCGAGCTCAAACTACACAGGACGCGAAATGGGTAGCCCGATTTCAACACGACAACATCGATGAGCTCAACCGCAGCAGCTCTAGACATACTGAATCAACGTGGAAACAAAATCGACTGTACCCATGAGGCAAAAGGAAACTAATGGGCAACCTCGGATCACGCGTCAAACGAGGAGATCGAGCTGGCAACCCGATCTCGGAGCGCCGAAACGAGATAATTGGCGAAGGAATGGGATGGCGGTTTACCTGTGCGAGCGCCGGCACCGGAGGATTTCATTCCCTCCTCCTCCTCTCCGGCGAGAGAGATCGGAGGGAACGCGGAGGAAGCAGACGGGAAGGGTCCGGCCGGTCGGTGAAAAGAACTTTATATTCCGACCCAAAAAAAAAAAAAAACTTTATATCTCCATTGTCAACCTATTATAAAAGGTATTTCAAACGAAACTACTCATCATATTGTTTAAAAATTGACCCCAAAAAAATCATATTGTTTAGAAATGTTATGCGGTCGGATGGGAAAATATCACAAATGGTCCATCGACTTTTACTTAATGTGCAACCTCGTCCCTGAATTTTTGATTTGCTAAATTTAGTCTCTGAACTATCGATAAATATTCGATTTAGTCCATGACTATTTGAAAATGACCAATTTTGTCTTACCGTTAGTTAAAGTTAACAGAATTTAGCATTTTGGTATTTTTCTATTTTTTTTTCTTCTTCTTCTCTCTTCCCTCCCCCAGCCATGGCGGAGGGAAGCCGGCGTCCGGCGAGGGCCGTCCTCGCCCGATGTTGGCAAGGGTTGGCGGAGGGAAGAGAGAAGAAGAAGGAGGAAAAACAGTTCACTTAACGGTTTGAACGGAAGGACTAAATCGAACAATTATCGATAGTTCATGAATCAAATTGAGTAAATCGAAAGTTTAAGGATGAGATTGCACATTAAGTAGAAATCCAAATACCATTTGTGACATTTTCCCAAGCCGGAAAAAGAAAGGAAATCAATTTCAAAAATTGCAAAGAAATAGAAATGAATAAAAGTTACACTAATTATTAGATACAACTCGTATCATGTCGAGCAAACCGGGTTTCTCCAACGAAACGAAAAGAAAAAAAGACCGGTTTCATGAAATGCAAAGGCTAATTGCAAAACACTTAAAAAGGGCTTTAGCTGAAAAGATGGAAGATGAAGATGTCTTAATCAACTTAGGTAGCTTGGATGATGGGCAGTGGCTAAGGTCATGTGACCCCTTATAAGGTGACGTTGCAATCAAGCGTCGTGCATCCTCAGGCAACAAACTCTAAAGGTCACACGACCCCGAATGACTGTCACAGCATGAATTTCGTTGGCCCTCCATATCTCACTTGAGGTAGACTCCAAGCCTTCAAATCTTACTTAACCTAATCGATGCCTTCAAATGATTGATTGGAGAGTTGAAATTTTCATTAAGGCCCCAGTTGTTTCTTACCAAATAAGTAATTTTGAAAATATTTTTGAAAAATAATCGCTTATAGTAATTAACTAATGAAAAATATTATGATTATTGATAATATCCTGTGTCTAAATATTTTCAAAAATGATAAAAGTATTTTTCGTTAATTTATTTTTATAAGTGATACAAATGATCATTTGTGGAAAAAAATTTCAAAAAATTTAATTTCTTGTAAAATGAACATGCCCATTATATAATATTAGAGATGACATCATTTGTGGAAAAAATTTCAAAAAATTTATTTTTTTGTAAAATGAACACGCCCAATATATAATATTAGAGATGACAGAGATGATTCTTTTATTGCTAAAATTAGCCTACAAGGAATTGAGCCGTGTCTTTTAATATACCGGAATATATAATGTCGGAGAGCATGCGTGCGGACGTCGAAACATTATAAATTAAGTAAAAAGGAACCCATACTTTCCAATAATCGCAATCAATTTTTTCTTTTACAGAAAATTCCCTCAATCGGTTATTTTATACTTAATATATCAATGGGCAAATGCCTAAATCAATAATTCCATTTGGCCCCTTACATTTTCAAATTTAAATCTTTAATATTTCGTACAAAACGTTACTAAAAATAGTTCAAATAACGAAATACTATTCTCTTTCTATATGTGTACATTTTCTTCACATTGTATCAATAATTTCTATAATTAATTAACAATTCAAATAATGTGCAATAAAAATAATGCTATTGCAATCTTTTAAATATTGAGTTTTTTTTTTTCTGCCCATAAACAAGGCATGTGTACTTTTGCTCGATAATTATAAGCCAAGCCGAACATATTTGATGTCCTCACGATTAGGCTCCTGTGGTCAAATCTTATCCTAACAATAATAATCCTTGGTTGCCACAAACGAGCAAGCCCAAAACGGAAGCTGAGCTCATAATATCAGATAACCATTTAGACCATTTCGGGACAGATTTCTCCATAAGGGATTCTCGCAAGAAAATAAAAGGACGAGCCGAATCTCGAAAAATAGTAAACAATATCCTAAAAAATAAATTCTTTTCCCTCAATATCTCGCCGGTCATTCAACGGCAGAGATGAACGTCCCGACCCGATCGGACGGTCCAATCTAGTCTAATCTAAAAAACTCTCAATATCTAAGTATATACATTAAGGGGAAGAAAAAAGGGGGGAATAAAACCTAAAAAAGGAACAAAAGCTTTTTTAGGTTATAAAGATGAGGGGAAAATCGAAGCCATTTTCGGGTTTTTTCTTTTTCTTTTTTTTTCACTCTTTTCTTCTTCTTCTCGTTCACCTCCTCCCTCCTCCTCCCTCGCTTCTCTCTCTTCTGGTTCGCGTCTCGATCCGAGGGGCCGTCGCTTTCTCTCTCTAGAACCTGTAAATACCGAATCCTCTCCGCCGCTCCCCACCGTCCGGCGATCTCGACGCTCGATCGCTCCGCCGCGCGCGGCCCCCCTACTTTCTCTCTCTTTGTCTCTCTCTCTCTCTCCTCCGCGCGAGGGGAGCGGCTGACTCCCGTCGATCCCGTCTCCTCGCGCCGCGGCTTAGGGTTTCGCGGCCGGCGCCGTCGAGGCAAGTGATTTCCCCCCCCTCTCTCGCTCCGGGGCGGTTCCGGCCGTCCGTCTCGCGGCTGCGTCCCGTCGAGGCGAGCGGATGCCGCTGCCAATGCCGATCAGCTGTTGATTTTATGTATTTTTTTAAATTTCTTTTCCTTGAGTTTTGGCTTGCGGAGTTACTGTGATTACTAGGGAGTGCTTATTTCCGGGGCTCGCCCGGTTCGTCCACGGGCATTTTTTGGCGAGGGGAGCTGGGCCGGTCGTTCTGGATTGGGCGGTTTCGTGGAATAGGAGGTAGGGAGTGCTGGATTTGTGTGGACGGATTGTGGTAGGTGATCCAGACGTGATTTTGGGAGGTTTCTTGGGAGCCGTTCGCCGCTAGGAAATATGGAGCCCTTATGCGCGAGGCAGGGGGGGTTCCTGCCGCCGGAATTCCTAGGATAGTTTCCTGAAATAGCTGTGATGGTTGATTGTGGCGGAGTAGATGGTGTTTCATGGCTGCATCTCGAGTTCTGTTAACTTTTTGGCCCTTGACTTGTGTTGGATATCGAAGCTTTTTCACAAAAGAATCGAAACCTTGCTTAGCGTGCAGAAAGACGCATGGAGTTGTTAGACCAGTTAAATTCTTTAATAGATGTGGGCGAAAAATGCTCCTTAGAGTAGAATGAAATTTGAGAATGTCTTCTCAAGACATGGCAGCTTACTTCTCCTATTGTCTTTAACGAATTTATGGAATGATCTTGTGACATAGCACGTTAGTTATATCTCGGGATGAATAGTAGCAACTTTATGATTACGGTAATGTCTTTAAGGCGTTCTTAAGTTGTTTATTCTATGACTAACATGGTTAGCCAGTTATGAACTCACACAGTTGTTTTTTGAGGCTGGTAAACATCCACCAACTTTTATTCTATAGCGTATGTGGAAGCATTTTGATTTGGGAAGTCTAGTTCCAATGATAACACGGTTTCAATGGAGATGCTAGATATGAATTTCAAGCACTCATTTGTTGCCATGTCATTTGACATCAGTAGGCTGGTGTCTGTATTGTATTTATTGCGGTAAGAATAATTGTAGCATTTTGAAACTGTGACTGCATATACTTATCTTTGTGAACTTCTTGACGTCATGTATTCTAATTCATTTGCATAAAATTGTTTCAGACAAGTTTTTTGCAAGAAATGCTAGATTTACAATAACTGGTGTACACAATTAATTAATTTACTAATGTCTGTAGATATTGATTGTTAAATGCACCAACTTGTTTAGTACTCACAGTTTGACATATTACTTAGTAAACTAATCTTCTAGACCAATCTTAGTAAGTCTAGCATTGCTTTTTGGAAATGCTTTCTTATGGATTTTGTTTTGGTGTCCATTTTCCACTTTACTCCGTTTTCTTGTCTTTTGTATCCGATACTCTCATTTTTGTTCTTGGTTTGTTAAGGGTGATGGCCTGATGAGGGTAATGTTCTTTTGCTTCTATCAGGTGTTGTCCAATTTGTTTGGATGACCTTGGGGCAACTTCAAAACCATGGCATCAGGTACAACTGGAGAACGGAGGTATGATATTTTCAATCCCGTTACCAATCCCGTTACCTCCTGGCAGTCTTTCGAAATTATGATAATCGATTGAGATAGATAAGTACTTCAAAAGCAATTCTAAGTAACTTTAATGGCATTTTAAGTACATTCCAAGTTTCATGACTAGAGTTTTGGAAGTTGAGGGGGCTCTTGGAAAACTTCCTAGTCTCTGCCAATCGTCATCCTTTTCATTTGTTGATGTGTGTGGGATTCTTTCCTCTGTAGATGACACATTTGTGACAGATTCTTTTGTACATGACATGTGTCTTCCAGCATAATAAAAAGAAAAAAAACCAGAGTGTCAATTAAATGAGGCTAACAGACATCATTCCACATGGAAATTCGGGTTCCCGGGTGTTTTTGTGCCCTTTTCCGCAAACTTTGACTGTAAAATTTGTATATACGTCTTATGACATGTTATCTTATTGAGGATGCTTTCTTTTCTGGGGATGTTGGTGCTAAGAGGTTTGGAATATAATATTGAGAGAAAAAGTTGATGTGGCATTTTTTGTCAATGTAACTGATTTTGAATTTTAATTGTTGGAAAGATGTTTGAATGTAAAGCACAAGGGGTTGGTTAACAGTACCATTGATTGAGTATACATGACCTGCGAGATAAACTGCTTATCATCTGATTTTATGCGAGTTTAAGCTTTGTTCTTTTTTCACTGTCAGGTGCGTATGAATAATCACTGAGAATATCCTCCAATATTAGGTTCTTTTTGATCTTCGTAGCGATTTCACCATGGTTTTACTTTTTTTTGGTCATGTTTTCGTATCTGATGAAGGAATGTCCCTTGTTAGTTTTTGGGATACTGATGTAGGGAAGATAACCGTAACAAGTTGCTCAACACCGAGAACAGAATTGAAGAAGCTAATACGAACAATTCACAAGGAATTGCCAAATCAAAAAAATTGTCTTCTGGACATCAAAGCTAGGGAAAAGAAAGGACAATTTTGTGAAATAAATTTCATCAAAATAAGAAATTACTCCAATTTGAAAACAACCCTAGTGTGTGATAGATAGGCGTAAAACCCATTATACATAGGACTCCTACCCAAAGAATTAAATCTAATTCTATTAGGATTCTTAAAACATTAGTAAAGACCTTAAAATCAAAATATTTTTTTATGCTTCTGCATCCCTAGGTCAACATAATGAGGAATTATGAAATCACAAGGATGTATATAGGTTAGCTAAATTGTTATATTGCTTCAGGTGGGGGAATTCTGGAAGAAGAAGTGGCTTGATTGTATTGGGGAAAGTCGCCGTTCCCAAACCTATAAACCTACCCAGCCAGAGGTACGGGGTCTCATCAGTATGTTTAATCCATATCTCCTTGATGCTTTCTTTGCTGCTGAACCTTTTCATTTCTTTCTGCTATTAAAGGCTCGAGAATCATGGTTTGGACCCAAATGTGGAAATTGTTCCAAAGTAAGTATACATCTCTGACATTGGGGTTTTTAATCTCTCCGTATGTGCTTTGTCCCAGTATGTTCAAACGGCAGAGGGTTCTCAGCATTTGTTAAAGATTTTTCTCCCTCCATTTTGCCACCATATATTTCAGGGGTACCCTTAGTTGGGGCAGCAGGTCCTCCTCCTCTACGCCCAATGCGTGGGGTTCATCTTTGCACTCCCCCAGTGGTGACGGTAGCAATTCGCCAAGCCACCTCAGTGCTCGGCCTTCATCGGGTGAAAGTGGCACCCGACCATCGACTGCAGGAAGTGACAGGGCTCTTGATTCTACTAATGCATGGGGCCCAAATTCTCGGCCATCTTCAGCTTCTGGAGCATTGTCATCCAGTCAGACATCACTAGCGTCATTACGTCCTCGCAGTGCAGAAACAAGGCCTGGTAGCTCACAGTTATCTCGTTTTGCAGAATCTATGCTTGATAATTCAGTGACTGGGGGTATGGAAAGACTGGTAAGAGCCTGGTGCCATAATCTGTAATGATGGGAGCTTTTATGCATAGAGTTGAAATTATGGGGAGATAAGCTCAATCTTTTGCATTAATCAAATATACAACCAGAAATATATAATTCCTTTTTTCATGTGGAGAATTTGTGCTTTGAGAGACATCTATTGATAAATAAAAACGAGGGCAATCTTAGGGCAATATTATCTACGTAATGATTGTATGTTTTAAGTGGGAAGTGATCATCTAAATTGAGAACTTCAGAAAAAAAGTGTGTTCAGTTGTTCCATAAAATATTCTGCCTTTTATAATGTCAACTAAGACTATGGCTGTTTGCCGAAGTTATGTTACCAATATTTCACCTCTCATTGTTTTCAGCGCAAGCTAATGTCTAAGAGAATGTGTAGATTGGTTTTATGGCAGGATCTGATGATATATGTAGTGATTGATGCTTGCGCAACCTTTTCCAATCATTGTTAACAGTCTCGACCTTTAAAGTTTGCTTTAGCTAGCTGACAGCTAATATCTAATCTTTTGCTTGTGCCTAACTTTTCTATTCCATGTGCATGCAAAGGCACAGGCTAATTCAGCTCATTTGCTGTTATATGTGTAGGGACCGACATCCTCTAAGAATGACAGGTTTTCTTTAAGTTCTGGGGACTTCCCTGTTCTTGGTTCAGAGAAAAATGGTTGTGGGAAAAGTGCGGGCTCACAAGGTGAAATGTCCTGATATTTCTAAATAATGTTGAATCCTAAATAGATGGGCAACATGGCTGTCATAACAGTGGTCCGGGATGATCACGTGCTTAATTTGATTTTTGTCTTTTTCTTGTCCACTATCTGTTGCTATTCCTTGCATGTTTCAAAGAAAATTTTTTGGTCTTTCTGAATCGAATGAGTACCCATAATTTTTCTTGTCAATTTACTATATGGAGAATGTATAGATATTGTGTTTCACATTAACCCTGTTGTCAGCTTCTTCTAATGAGTCACTTTAATTGGAAAAATATAGGTTTTCTTGCTTGATTCCATAAAGTTTCTGATTATATTATAGGCAATTCATTTGATTGATGACCTGACTACCTTTCTGCAGAGCATGCTCCTCAAGGTTCAGAGGTATCTTCTGATTCAGCGGTATTGGTGAAAGAAGGTACATTTCCTTCATGCAGTTGTTACATGTGTTCTGAGATCTATTGCTTCTTAGATCTTGTCCATAGTGAGTTGAAGGTCAAATCTGACCATTTTTCTCATGTTGCAGGTGATAGCTCTATAAATGCTGATCCCAGGAATAGAGTTGACGACTCATGGAGAAGAGACAATGCTCCCTGTGGTGAAGATGGTGGACCTGGTGTGGACAAGTGGCGTGGGGATCATCCTCCTCACCAAAACGCCGGCATCCTCCCTCAGCAGTTTAGTGCTTGGCATGGTCCCCTAGTTAACAATCCTCCAGGTGGTGGTGTTTGGTTCAGACGGCCTCCAGGGGGCCCCCCTTATGGAGCTCCTGTTGCACCTGGTGGCTTTCCTGTGGAATCATTTCCTTACTACCGTCCTCAAATTCCGCCTCCTGCTCTTCCCACCATGCATCCTCCTCCAGGTGCTGGACCTAGGGGACACCACTCAACTAGTGGAGATATGTATAGACCTCAAATGCCCGACGGTTTTATTCGCCCAGGTATGCCTCTTAGGCCTGGGTATTACTCTGGTCCTATGCCCTACGATGGTTATTTTGGTCCTCCAATGAACTATCACAATTCAAATGAACGAGATGTTGCATATACGGGGATGGCAGCTGGCCCTCCCCGCTATTCTGGCCAAAATGCTCCTGAAATACCACATAGATCTGGTGGCTATGGTTCCACTAATAAAGCATCAGATGGTGAGGAAGTGGATTTGGGTCATCCTCGTGATACTAGGGGGCAGTACAAAGTTCTCTTGAAGCAACAAGAGAGTTGGGATGGAAAGGGCGAAGGACATAAACGGGAGGGAACTGTTACAAAGGACGAGTCATCTCTGGACAAGGATGAACCTGGCAAGAAAGCACTGTGGAAGAACCAGTGGAGATCGGATCCCAACAATGAAGAGAAAGATCTAGAAAATGCAGAGCCAGCTGAGGAGGCTTCTCAGAAGTTTGATCACAGAGGTGGTGGTCCTGGTCCAACCAGGGTAAAGGAACTTGAAAATGTGCAAAGGGCTGATGATGCTGATTCAGTGAGAAGACCGTATAACAACTCTGTCGTCCCAGAAGCTCCAAAATCTTCTGTCGCTGCCCCAAAGGATTCAAGTTTAATCCAGAAAATTGAGGGATTAAATGCTAAAGCTCGGGTTTCTGATGATCGCTGTGAGTATACATTTGTTTCGAATAGGTCAGAGGAAGATAATAACCTTCAAGGACCTGACACCATGTCTAGCCGTTCTGCAAAAGAAATTGGCTCTAATGCTCTTCATGTTGAAAGAATTCATGCTGGTAAGGTGACCAAACCTAACCTATCTGAAATGGATGCTTCTAGTGGGGGTAAGAGCCTAGAGCAAGCTGATGCCAGTGAGGCAACCATTCCTAGGTTTGCTACTTTTCTCTTGGACTTCAATTAATACTAGTTCAGATTTTTCACCCCCTTGGCTCCAGTTGCTTAGAATGTTGATAAGATATTTTGCAATTTCACAGGCGGCATCCTCATGGAGTGCAAGGAAAATCTCATCATCGTGGTAGAGGAAGGTCAAGTACTCAAGATGCTGATGAGCGGTGGAAGAGATCTAAGGAGCCTGACCAATTGGTTGTAACAGATGCATCTCTAGAGATTTCTAACATTCATGTGCCCCATCCTATGTCTGGGAAAGCTAATGACGTCAGTGCACCACTATACCAAGGAAAGGATGAGGGAGGAACTGTGTCCATTGCTTACGATCCCAGTGAGAGTGTGGCAGAGGTAACATATTTTCTTCTGAAAAATTAGTCTTCTACTCCACCTGAATAACTATGACATACAATTCGAATGTTTTCTCAGCAAGCTAAGATGAGAGAGTTGGCAAAGCAACGGATAAAACAGCGGCAGATCGAGGAGGAAGAACGAGCTAGAGATCAGAAGGCAAAAGCACGCATGAAATTGGAAGAACTGAACAGACGCACACAAGCTATGGATGGTTCAATTGGAAAAGGGGAAAATGTGTCAACCAGTGCTACTTTGAATAAGCAACATGACCCGCAGCCCGTTGTTGAAATGGCCAAAGCTTCTACTAGGTCTGTAGTGCTAAGCTCTGAGTCTGTTTCCAATACCATCACAGTTTCTGAAGTTAGTGCTGTTATTGGAAGATCCACTGCTCCATCCAATCTTTCACAACCACCTGATGGTGCTTGTGAGGAACATGCATTGGTTGGCAACCAGTCTGGGCCTTTAAAGCAGGACACCAAAACTGGTGTTGGTTGTGCTTCTGACCCTCTTGAAGATGGTCGTACGTGTAAGCAGAAGCGTGTGGGGCCCAAACATAAATCACACATTTCATCAGAGAAAAACTTCAATGAGAAGGGCACTTTTGAGCCGTCCAAAGTCCTTGCTGATGGGACCGACGGTGTCACAAAATCTGCTGATGTTCCCTATGAGAGCACTCCAAGCTGTGAGGATAGGACTCCTGTGAATCCACATGGTATGGTTGAGTCTATGGTTCAGCCAAGAAAAAAAGGCAGCAAGACTAGTAGGAACAAATACAAGGTGGATGAGGCATCCACCTTATCTGCTTTACCTGTACTTGCACCTAAAGAAATTACTGTAGCGAACACTATAGAAGAAAGCAGTCAGCGAAAGTCTCCTGAGTCCAAATTGAATTCTACACAGGTTGAGTCACCACCTGATCCTGGCGATGCCAAACAGTCTTCAGAGCGGCATCCATCTATTGCAGGTGAAGAAGTCCATACTAGAGTAAATTATCCGTGGAAGTCACAGCATTCTCGCAGGATACCAAGAAATCAACAAGCCAACCGGTTTGCAGATAAGCTCCACAGTGGTGAATCTGTTGTATGGGCGCCTGTTCGATCACAGAACAAAATTGAGGTTTCTGATGAAGCTAGTGACAGGGCACTAGTTGAGGGTGTTAATTCAACTGTCAAGATCGAGAATCCGGTCCAGAATAATCCAAAAAATAAGAGGGCAGAGATTGAGAGGTATGTTCCCAAGCCTGCTGCCAAAGAAATGGCTCAGCAAGGAAGTATTCATCAACATACAGTTGCTTCAAGCAGTATAAATTCTGGAGATGCTAGTGTTGAGGCGGCAGGAGGTTCAGGTCTACAAAGCATCGAAAATGCTCAACCTGCCAAACCGTCATCTAGGAGTGGAGACAGTAGGTTAAATAAGCCAGGAAGAGTCCATGGATCATGGCGCCAACGTGGGCCAAAGGAATCAACTTTGCATGATTTGGCAGATGGACAATCTTACATCTCGGACATAGGTAAAGACGTGCAAAAGTTGAGTGGGCATCACCAAGCTGAGGAACTTGAACTAAGAGCTGTGGATGAGAAGCCAAAACGATCTGATGAGCTAGGTTCTGGTGATGGTTCAAACCTTCCAAGTAATTCCAACTCTGCTGCAGAGGTCACAATTCATCCTGCCAGAGATCAAGGAGTTGCAGGAAGAGGAAAGCGTCATGCTCCTCGGGCACATAAAGCCACTGGGGTTACTGTAAATCATGATCAGAAGAAGGGCATTGAGGAAATGGATGAAAGTGGGAACCAATCTTCGCCACCTGAGGTGATCCAAAGAAGTCCAGTTGTTCCCAAGGAAAACCATGCTGTGTCCGAACGTTCAACTTCTCATTGGCAACCCAAATCCCATTCATCTTCTGCTCATATTTCTCGAGGAAGTAGGGTGACTGGAGGCCAAAATATTCAGGCTGACAGTGGTGGAATTGATGCAGAGCTCCCTCATGGTGTAACACCCGCATTAGCACAGCATGAAATGGAACATCGCGAAGCTTTGTCCACCAATGACAATCGAAAATATAATTCCCGAAAAGATAATGTGAATGAAGCAGGGCATGTGGAGGGTAAGATAGAAAAGAAGGCTCTTGCAATTGGAGTTCGTACCCATTCTTCGACACATGGTTCAGTTAGGTCAACTGGTGATGTGCGTCATGAGTCCCAATTTCCTTCAGGGTTCCACAGGAACCAGGGTGGTCGAAATGCAAGAGGCAATGGATCTCATGGAGATTGGAACTCAAATGGGCAGGAAAATATTCGACATCGTGAAAGACAGCGGCCGAACTCACACTTCAGATATCAGCCTGTGGGGACATACAGCGATAACAGATCAAACCATGTCGAAGGATCAAAAGATGGTTCTCAAAGTACAGGCATGAAGTTTAAGGAGAAGAGTGGTCAAGGCACTTCCTCACGTGGTGGAGGGAACTATACGGACCGGCAAGTTGGCACTGGTCAAGTCGATACTGACTGTAATTAGTAGAGAGTAGAGCCCTAGACGTGTTCTGTTGTAGACAGTTCCTCTGGTCTTGATTGGTAATACCCTTGTGCCTTCAGGTCTTGATATTTGCTGATTACTGTGGATGAAGAAGGGGTGCTGCTGTACCATCTCAAAAGACGGGTTGTCATGTCAATGGTTGTCCAGGTGAGAGCATAGCAGATGCGTCTTGGAAACATTCAGTTCATATGGGTTGGTTTTGACAATATGTGGTGGGCTTCTTGCCTTCTACCTTATTTTTACAAATGTATTGTTCTGAACATTTTAATTTGGTCATGGGCTTATCTTCGATGGATCTTTTCACATGTTTCCTTGGCTTTTTAACATGATGAGCCAATAGCTTCGCTGCTCTTTAACGGTAGGCAGCCGTCAACTTCGGTCAACTTATATGACACCATCTGCCCCATCATTGTTGTTGATTCTGGTTTATAGCTTGTTTGTTGATGACTTTGGAGCCGATAAACATCCGTGTTGCTGGATGCTAGGTCATGTCAGTTTCAGCTGGTGGCAAATATATTGGGCTCTCGATTATTCATTTCTCCGGATTATATGCGGTGTCTGAGCATGTCTATGAACCATGAGATATTCTACCATAATCTTTTCTAATGTAGTTTTGGGGAGTCGCTTCGATTTTTGAACGCGCCCTGGTAAATTCCTGGAATCAGAAGCCACTTAAGAAAGCTGGAATTGCTAAACATCGACGTCGTTTGGGTGGACATCGCTTCTTTCGACTTTCGAAAGTGCTGAGTTGTCATTCAGATCACTCTTTGATTACTACTACTATCAGAACTTTAGCGTCGCGAATGCAATGCAGCTGATATGGAGTGATGTAGCAGTTATATCTTTCATGTGATTTGCATAAGATCAAGGAAATACTTATGGCGTCTCTGGTTGCACTGAACTTGGTGCCCACGTTAGGAATGGTACGGTTGCTGGTCCAAGTCGGCTAACACGTGTGATCTAGACACTCGTGCCCTATTCCAATGTGTTCTAAACAAGATCGGGTCTCATGGAATGTGACTTGAATATGGAGCGGAATGTGAAACAAGGTCATTAGAAAGGAAGCTGAAGAAATATAGACGGACATAAAAACAAGACCCGATCTTGGATGATACCAACCGCGATCGTCGACAAAAATTCCCCTTCTTGGACCGAGCAAAAACCAAAAGCACGATGCTGCAACCAACATAAACGAAAATCGAAATCAAAGGGAGGAAATCCAAAATCAAAACCGAAAAAGAGACGAGAAATGAGACTTGCTTTCGGCTGAAAGGAGCCCATTAATACCCCAAATCGAAGGAATCTCAATCCTGGGCCCATGACATTTTAACCCACGCGGTTCCTTAAAAGCCGCTAATTTCAATTTCTTTTTTGGAAAAATGACTTATATTATTTTTAAACTTTATTTTAATATGTAATACAATACTCGAACTTTTAATTTATTCATATAATTCTTAAATTTTAGTTTTGTTTTTTTTTTTTATCGGTCCTACTTTACTCCTAATCTAACTTTCACTTTTAGACTTTTGCCTTATCTCTTTATAGAACATGGGAGTCGAAACTTACAATTAAAACTAAATCGTCCCCAACCCAACTGACAAGAAGTTAGGGATTCGAACTCCCTACCTTCTCCTTTCATGTTTGAAGATAGAGCAAACCCCGGTGGTTCTTAAATTTTAGTTTAAAGTGCAATATTATTGTTCAACTTATAAATTACTTTTGGTATACTAAGTTCGAATTAACAAAACGATCACATTAAATATTTTTCATATAAATTAGGAACTAAATTATATTGTACTGCACATTTGGCAAAAGTTTAGAAGTAATATTGAATAAATGAAAAGTTTAGGGATTAAATTATATATTTAATCAAAATTCATGAATCATTTATATTATTTTGTATATAATATATTTATATTATTTTATATATATATATATTATTCAACCGCCTATCTTTACACACTCTCTCTTTCTCTCTCTCTTTTTTTTTTTTTTTTGGTTTTTGGTTCGAAGCCTATCTTTAACCTTACCTTAGTTTATTAAAGCTCTGTGTATAGTTATCCTCAAAAATCCGCCGCGGCGTCGAATAGTATCAATCAACCAACCTTAGTCTACCGCAAAAAGCAATCCGAAAGGTTTCACCTTTTTGAAGACCCTCCTTCCTCCTCCTCCTCCTCCACCTCCATTTCATCTTCCCCGTTTCTCTCCATTCCACCGCGTACGGAGATTGCCCCCGGATTACACCTCTGCAGACCCGAACCCCAGGAAGGAAGGGTTTTTTTCCCATGTCCTTATCCTCTTCTTCCACCGTCCTCAGTCTCTCAGGCGAGCTCGTACGGTAAGGAGGCCCCAGAAGCTCGTCTCTTCAGGCAAGCCGCTCGAATTACGCCTCTTCTCACCCCTTTTTCCTCCTCCTTGTCTTGTGTGGAATTCGAGGGTTTTGAGGGCGTTGGGTTCTCGGGTTGGGGCGCAAATTGGTTTCGGGGTTTCTTGGGGTGGATGTTCCTGGTCTTGCCCTGTTTGGCGACCGTTTTCTTGATGGTGGGTCTTCTGTTGTCGCTGGAATTGGGGAATTTCGGTCGGGGGGACTGTACATTTTAGGGAAAGGTAACTTGGGTCGGCTTAATTTTGTCCGCGTGGCTGTCTTCGCGCTCGGATGGAAACGGCCGAAAGGTATCTTTTTTTTTTTTTTTTCAATCAATCTGCTGGGATAAAAATACATTTAGGAAAAGATAGCTTGGGTTGGCTTGCTTTTGTCCACTGAGCCACCGCCTGCCTCTTGCTCGGATGGTAACAGCCGAAAGCTATCTTTTTTATCGTTCAATCTGCTGGAATAAAGAGTGGGGCTTTGTGATTTTTTTGCTTTAGTTTCTCTTGACTGTAACTTGGAAGTTTTAGCTAAACTGTTTTTCTTATTTGGCTGTGTCTTCAGATAAGGATTGCTCGAGTAAATGGTTGGGCTCTTAAATTGGAGGAGATGGCATTGGTAACCCATCAATTTCAGGTTCTGTGGAGAACTGGACAGCTTTTCACTTGTTTGTGCTTTATTTAATTTTGTTCTAGAGAGATGATGCTTCTGGTTAGTGGCATTTGTGTGGTCTTGGAATGAACTTTTTCTGTTGTCTATTAGTTGTTGGGTCTGCGTACACGTTAAAGTACCACTTTACCTCGCAACATCAGCGATGAGCCATTCATGATGTGCATTCACTTCTGTCGTTTATCCTCTCATGGGTGTGTTAGAAGTTGCGTATTTTCTCTAAACTGAACTGGACTCATACTTCGTACTATCTTAATTTGTTTTTAGATGACACTTGAATGATAAAGGACTTCTGGTACATATAAGTTTGCAGTAGGATTGTTTACATAGGTGGTGATAAAAGATATCTTTTGCACAAATTCTTACGGAGTTTCATACGTATAGCAAAGTAACTAAAAAGGATTTTACAATTAAGTGTAACTGCATTTTGGGTTTTGACTTTTCTGTATAACAATGTTTAATATTTAAACAGATAAATATTGATGAAATGCTATAGCTGAAGATACATGAACTAAATCACATCACATCCTGTGCTTCTGATTCAATACTTTTTCCATTTACCATAAGAATATATCGGTGCAAGGTACCATACATACCCTGTTTAGTCTTCAGTTCATGTGAGTCCTTATGCCATTAGGTTTGCATGATCTTTGACAGCTCTTCTATGAGTTAACAGCATTGTTCTCGTTATTGAATGCAGGGTTCTTATGTGGCAATTCCCTCAAGACATTTATCCTTGAGCAAAGTGCTGACACTAAAGCGATGTTATGTGGTTGGGAAAACAGATAGACCGTTGTCCCTAAAGCATCATGTTCTTTTAAGGTCTGGATTCTACTCAATTTGTTGTCACCGTACATGTTTGTTGTATAGAGTATCTACTTTGTCATGGGGGAACAGGTTTTAAATTATGTATCTCTGCCTGTGTGATTAGAAAATCATATGACTGATGAGAATCTGAAAGATCAGAGTTTTTATATTGGTAAAGTCTTGTATTTTTGTGTTAAGTTTAGTTTTGTCAGTATAGATGGACATGTAGTGGATGGTTTTGTCAAACTTAAATTGTGAAGTTCACAGGCACTAGGTAGCAGTACGAGAGTTGGGCTCTGTGTGCACGCGTGTGCACATGGGGCATAGCTATTTGTCTGCCTTTTCAGAGAAAAGGCCCTGATAATAAGTGCCCATAGCTATTTGTCTCCCTTTTTCAGAGAAAAGGCCTTGGCAATTAGTGCCATTGGGGGCAAAGTCACTTTTATGTCAACGAGAATTTTAGTTGGTGCTTAGTGTGAGCTATGAAGGGAACTCCTGAAGTTATATAAGTTTGACTCAAAGGGAAACATGATGATCCATCTTGATGTCAATGATGTTGCAAAGACTTTTGCTGGAGTGGAGATGATGACGTCACAATGATACATGTGGAAAAAGAGTCTATTAAATAATAGGGAAAACTGAACTTGTTTGGAGTAAACAGGGAGGATGGAGGGATGAAGAAAAAGCAAGTGCTAGGGTTGGGCTTAGATACTCCTAATACAATGAATGCAGCTGTAAATATTGTGGGATCTTTAGAGAGAGAGAGAGAGAGAATACTGAAAAGTAACATCTTCATTCAATAACTTAATGAAAGAGTACAAAAGATGGTTACATTTACATAGCATGACACACTGACTAAATCCTAACTTCCTTATCTATGACTACCTACTAACTCTTGACTAATATCTAGAAATATACTTCTACACTACCCCTCAAGCTGGAGTATCCAGCTTGCATAAGACAGGTGCGACTTTCTTTCAAAGTCCGTGACTAAAGCGCCATAAGCCAGACCTTACACTAGACAAGAAATTTGGTTACATCAAATCAGATTTAAGATAATTGAAATTGTGTAAGCTGGACCTTATAAGAAAATTTGAATGTAATCTGCACCATAACCGGACTTGACAAGTGCTGAAGAAACACATGATCATGAAAGTTGACACTTCTTTCTCACCCAACATTGATAAAACCTTGCGGAAACCCAACTCGAATTGTGGCAAACTAAACTGCACCGCCCCATGGTGCTCAACTTTAGCTCCTCAATGAAGGCATAATCAACGAAAAAGGGCTTATTAGGGTGCCATAGCTATTTTGATGGAAAAGCAGAACAAATGATCACGATTGAGAAAGATGCAGGTAGAATGAAGCTAGAGAATAGAGACGCTTGACTTGTGGTGGACTTCTCTAGCACATTCTAGTGAAAAGACTAATGAGTCCACAGCGAACAACAACTCCCATGATAATAATGGAGATGCCAGCAGTTCACGAGATAGAGTTGCTCTCAGAGAAAACTGGAGCAGATCTGAAATTGCAATAAGCAGAGGATGATGATGCTGCTCTTGAGGATGACTGGTTGTGGCTGCTCTCAAGGTGAAGACCTGTGGACAAAACACAAAGGATTTGGAACAACAAACAGTGGTGGGCTGAATGTCTGAGTAGAGACAATGATGGCTGAAGCAAGGATTTTTTGATTTATAAGACTGATGGCAAAAAGAAAGATATGAGTTAGGGTTTCAATTTTGGTCCTTCTCTCTTGGTGGCTTTTCATACCATGTAAACATTCTAGGATCTTAAAGAGAGAGGAAGAGAGAAAATACTTAAAAGCTATCTCTATAATTAATAACTTAATGAAAAAGTATAATGGTTCTATGTTTAGAGCATGAGAGACACTAACGATACCCTAGTTTCAATATATGTGACATACATGGTTTCTTCTTTCTGATTTCTTTTAGTTTAATTCGGTCGTTTCACATTTACTTTAGTGACTTCTCTTTTAGTTCAGACAAGTTCCTCTGGGTCATGGTAAAGTCCTTGTTCATCTTGGCTCTATGATTGCTTTGAAATGCTCTCTCTTTTAGATCTGAATTGCACTTTATTTTGTCAAGTAAAGTTTCTTTAGCTCACTGGAATTGAGACTAGATAGCTTGTTTTGCAGAGTAACCTCTCCTCGTTTTTCTGCATCAAGGGTCAAATGTCTGAGGATTTCATCCTTTAAAGGCAGTGCCCAAAATGATGAATCAGCAGGCAGAGCCAATGGGACAACCTCCAAAAGTTCTGTTAAACTCTCTTACTTACCAAATGAGAGCGATGAGAACATAGTGGAATCACCAAAGGCACAGAATGTGCCAGTTTCTTATACATCTGAAGCAGATGAAAGCATTGGTGGCTCTCCTGCTATCCAAAGATTATTCAGGAAATGGCTGACAATGTTGCGCACAAGATCACCTGGTCAGCTAGTTGATGAAATTTCAGGAGAAGCCTTGCCTCCAAGTGGGGTAAGTGAAACAGGGACACCCGTAAAGGAAAGGAAACAGCTTATAAAAGTATTGTGGTGCCATTTTTGGGGTCTGGATGCAGCAATAAAAATTCCCTTTCTAATATTGTAAGTGGCATGGTCCTTTCCTGGCATCTGTTCTCTGATCTGCCATCTGTGCCATCATTCCCTGCTTACTGCATATGCTCTCAGGCTTTATTACCGATGCTGCAATATTTTGTAATAGAGATATAGTTCAGGTTAACATAGATAAAGGAGAAAGTAAAAAGACAAGGGATGGGCACCTTTTTTCTTTCTGCTGAAGGTCAACGGACTGTTGATATCAGAAATCTGTTTTTGCTTAATAGGACAATCTGTGAAACATAGCAGTCATGGATAATATTTCAACTAAAATAATTTGATATATATTGTAGATATAATAGAAAGAGATGTTATACTGAGCTAAGATTTATCATAATTTGAGATGAATTTTGAAACAACCCCCGAGAAAAATAGAAATGATAACAATAAGAAACTGGTGGGACTGATGCTTGATTTTGGAATTGTTAGAACTACAACTGTTCTTTCCCTTGATTTTGTTTGTAAATCATATTATTTCTGTAAACCATATTAATTCTTTGACTTAAAATTGCTTATGGCAAGTGGACTCATGCTCGATAGTGTCTGATGAGCCATTACAGAGATTTATCCTCATACTTTCAATTATGTCGTATTGGCAGTGCTCCTTTGTACCTGGCTATTAATGTGACCTATGGGAGGGAAGTTTCAAAGGAGCTGACCCCTTTGTGGATCCTGGGGCCACTCCTCGTTGCCCTCTATGTCAAGCTGTTCCGAGGATTGTGGGCACTTTATTTGTTCACTTTCAAGCAGACAGTTAAAGTAGTTAAGAACTTGCCTGTGTACTACCTCACTGCTTATCAGTATGTCGCAAACGGGAAGCTAAAAGAAGACGTACATTCTCGTGTCTGGCAACCTGTGGTGGATGTAAAGAACTTGGACTACAAGGAGCTTTCTAGAAGGAAACTCAAAGAATTGCAAGAGTGGTTGCTGGAGAGGTATTTGGATTTTATTGAGTCGATATGGCCATATTACTGTAGAACAATTAGATTCTTAAAGAGGGCCAATTTCATTTGAGTTGCACAACTTGATTCGAGAAGGCAGGGCTAAGTGTCAAGATTGTTTAGATGGTTTTTTGAATTCATGATATGGTTTGAGAGCCCCATTTTGCCCTGGAGCTCTCGGTTAGATCTTGATCAAGTTGAGTTGACAGCAAGCAGTCAGGGATATATATAGTTTTTTGGGGGCGACATTTTAATTCATGTATGAGATCCTCATAAATCATTTTATGTGGTTGCATCTGTTATTTGATTGAGAGAAGCAGAAATGACTGTCTATTCTGAACTGCCAAGCAGAGCATTTGGTTCTATTTTCGATCTATTCTTTTGTTGTTTCATTGTTTTCTTCCCGCAACATGATGATGTTGTGATGTTTGAATCTCTGAATGCATCTGCACTGATGCTTTAGATATTTCAGGTGGGTTGACCCTGTGCTAAGATACTAGAAAATTTATATGCAGTGGGAAAATGACTTTTTGAGAACCCTTTGTCCTCAAAGTTTTTTGTTTATTTCCTACTTGATTCCGAGATTTTCTACAAAAATTTTGAGTTATGAAGGCAGTATCCCTCGAAATTTTGCCGGGATCATTCCCAGTAGTGAATCACTTTGGTGTTGATCCTGCATTTGGTTTTATATGAGGCGTGATTTCACCTCCAAGAAAAGGGATGTTGGTTATGAAGTTATACTATGAGAAGGAGTAATTGGTAGTCTGATAAATTTACCTGTGGGGATATAAGAAAGATTTGACTGGAAGTTGTTATGCTCACTTTGTTTTGAATGTTAGAGTGAAAGGATTGCAGAAATTATGCGCGCGCTTGAACTCAGGAAAGAAAAATGTATAGCCAGTAAATAATTGTGAATTTTTCTGCATTAAGATACCAATTCTTATGTTGATCAGGACTAGTATTTGATCCATTCAGGCCGGAATTGAATTGAAGTCCATGTCACGGTAATGTCCGTCAAATGTCTCGCTTCGGAATGCCTCGCTTTACTTGAATGTTTATAAGTTGGATGATGAGTGTAGATAAACGGGAACAAGACTGTTAGGTAAGCCAAAGAAAGCTTAATATGGAAACTCGTTGCCTTCAGTTAACCTCACTGATTAAAAAACCATTTCCACAAGATTATTTAAATCAAATTTTATTGAAACATCTTATTCTAAGTGTCCTTTATCCCTCAAATGTAAGTTCCCTATTCCCAAAATAGGGATGCTCTCTTCTTGATTGTTTTGGGCCACCGCCTAATATTTCCAGATTTGTTGAATTTTTAACACAGGTAATTTAAGTTGATTTGACTCGTGCCTGATCTAAGGATTCACGTGTAACATATGCATGTTATTTTTCCGATATTTACTTATTTAGGTGATGGCCGGCCTTGTTTCTCTTTCAATAGTGACGAGAGGATGTGGAAAAGTCCGAAGTAGCCCTTATCTTGACTTTCCAAATTCAAAATCACAGAAATCTAAACGATAGAAGATGCATGATCTTTTCCTCTGGAAAAATAAAATAAAATTGGACCTTGGTTAAAGAAAGAAACTTTTGTCTCTAGGTGTAGATCACGCATACATAAGCAAAAGTTCATAAAGTATGGTAGAATAAAAAAGAAATTAATTTTGCCAATTGTTCATTCCTGGAAAGAGGAGGAAACCCAGTCAGACGGTAAAAAGAGTTGACAATACATGATGCATAGCGCATCAGATGCATTTCATATGTATGCTGGAAAAAGGCGTCAGAGCTTTATGTTTTCGTGAGAGAGAAACATAAAGTCTCTAAAACCATCAGCAATGAAAGCTAACGGATTAGCTTTCGTTCTCCGAGAAGATTTCATCTGTGCAAATGTATGGCCGCTCTGCCCACCAAACTCAGGGGCATGCGGATGGAAGTTCTTTGCACGTGCGATACAAGTTCATGGGGTTTCGGACACGGGACGTGACCACACGCATGTTGGAAAAAAGCAGCAAAAGAAACGACAGACGCGAAATGAAGAAGACAGCAACCTCTTCCTCTCAGAGTCATAAAGATGTTTCGAACCTCTTCTGCACAGTTCTCAGCTCCCCTACAAGAAATGAATGCGCGAAACAACGAACAACAGATCAAATGCACGACGTGTTCAGATCTTTCCTGAGGTCAAGAAAGGATTCTAGACAAAAGCAAAGAAGAGGAAAAAACTGCCAAGAAAACAGCCTGAGAAGAAAAAACACCAATGGAGGCTAACACCAGAAACAAAGATGTTGTTTTAAGGGTGCTTTTATAGAGGCTTCGAGCGTGTTCTAGGGCAAGAGCGAGGGGCGGTAGGATAGCTTGGGGCGGTAGGATAGCTTCGGGCAGCGGGCAGAGGAGCTGCATGAAGATGATTTCAAGAAGGATCGTGCTCGTGGGTGGGGCGGGCAGTTCTTGTCCTGCTGCCCGCTTTTATTGAATATTGCAAGTTGGCGGTCGAGCTTATCTTCTTGTCTGGCATCTAAGCATATAATGTCAAGCATATATATTATGCTTTCGTTTGCCTTCTCTTTACCTGCCTCTCCATTAATCGCCTTTGGAGCCTATCCACGCAATAACTTTATAATTGACTTGCTTTGTTATGTATCAACTCCTAACGACTACAATTTTTCCAAGGATTCACATGTAGTGTAACATAAGCAGGTTATTTGCCCGAAATTTAGACTATGGCCGGCCTTGTTACATTTTCAATAGCGACAAGGGTATAGTGGAAAAGTCCGAACCGACCTGATCAAAACCATAGAAAGACAAATGCTAGAAGATGGATGATCTCTGTCTTCCCAAAAAAAAAAAGTTAGATCCTGGGCTCCATTTGTTTCTTAGAAAAAACTTCTAGGAAAATATTTTGGGCTCCGTTCGTTTCATAGAAAATAACTTCTAAGAAAATATTTTCTGAATTTTCCCATATTCGTTTAATGGAAAATGAATTAATTGGAAAAAACATTTTTCATGAAGAAAAACAGTATTCTAAGATAATGAAAAATGTTTTCCACTTTTGAAAAAGAAGAAAATATTTTCCCCACTCACTTTCTTTTATCTCATATCCTTGTTAACCATTTCATCTTTATTTTTCTTTTATTGTCATTTTAAAAAAATTAACTTTTTAATTCTTTTTCTTTTTTTTTCTCTCTTTTTCTTGTTTTTGTTAATTTTGTCTTGGCTGGTTGCTGATTAAAAAGCATTGACACTCTCTAAGAACTTTTGTGTTATATCAAACATTTTAACTCGTGTCCACTATTCTTCGACACTCGGTCAACATTTGTCGGAAAATCCGACACTTGGTCAACTTTCTTGACACTTTCCGATACTTGAGTCAAAATTCTAACACATGAGTTTTCGACACATGATTACGATACAAGAGGTCGATTTTAAATTTTTTTAATAAATAAGGGGTCACAATGTATATATGTGAAAATAAAAAGACAATAATAAAAATAATAAATAAGGAAAGAGGAAAAATCTAATTTTCTCTTCTCCTTTGACTCTTACTTCACATAATACACAATTCACCCCCTAAGTTTTTTCTTCTCTTCTATTCCGACACGTATGACACATGAGTCTAAAATGTGATTTTTTTTTCTCCAGATTTTATGGATTATTGGAATAGAATTGAATTTACCAAATTGAAACAATGAATAATATCAATAAATGGCGGATTAATATTTTTGGTGTAAATTCATTCTATGCTTTTTTTTTTATTACTTATTTATTTGTGAATTTGAATCGAATTAATCTAATTGAAATAATCATAAAAATGATCATTTATTATACATATATAAAAATATACATTTGTTGAGGAAAATTCTCTTACTAGTTTGGATGATTAACAAAACTTTCTTTGATTCTTGTCTTATTTTGACCAGAAAAAACTTTCTTTGATTAAGATGAAAAGTTTTTCTAAGTGGAAACCTTGATGAGCACATTCAAACGTTACTCATTAGATTCGGAGAATCAAACTCTAAGTTCTAAAATAATTCATATATTTGAGATTTGATTAGCAAGATATTGATCAGGAAGAAAATCCTAATGCAAAGACAGAAAATTGGTGGATTTCTTTCTATTATTAAGGGACTTACATAAGAATGAAGGAATATCAAATCCAATCTTTAAGATGGATTTTATCAAGTCTTGGATGAATCAATTTATAAAGGGCGAAATACTCTTTTCAAGTGAAGCACTCTTTTCAAGTGAAGCACTCTACTTAAGGAAACTCCATCTATTGTATGGGCATAGAATCAAAGAGAGATTTCAATCTCGGCAACTTTCAAGCTATCAAATCTTCTGACAATGTTCAAGACCAACGAAAAGATTGGCTGAGCGAACCTCTAAGGAAATGTCCAATGTTCAACTTGGATATAGAGGTTTATATAAGAAGGTCGAGAAGCTAAAAGGGATTAATGTATAGAGCTGAAATTATGAAGTCTATAATTCCTAACTTCTGAATGTTCTTCATTCATTCAAATTTGTCTGTAAGAGCTATACTTTGTAATCTTTTAGAGGTTAAGAGTGTGTGAGGAATTATTCACACGTGCTTGAGTATTTGATACTTAGATCTTATAACATTTGATAGATTGGTTTAGTGAAATCTAACCAATCAGCTGTCAGCGAGAGAGTGGTTACAAAAGCCGAACCACTATAACTATTTGTGCTATTTGTGTACAATTCTCTATCCCTTACTTTCTTTATTTTATTTATCTTAAGGGCTATTTGTACACTGGTACGATTTGACAATTATTCAGGTTGTGATAAGTAATTGTTCTATTGCAATAACATTTTAAATTCCTTTTATTCCGCATTATCACTTATTCACCCTCTCTAAGTGATTCATCTAAAACCTAACAACATTTAATATATAACGTGTCCCAAAATTCTCTATTTTTTTAGAAATGATGTGTCAGCATATTGTGTCGTGTCGTGTTGCGTATCGCGTGTTAGTGCTACTTGGGTTGCTGGCCATAATGACCGCTGGTGACTGGCCACAGGCAAGCTTGAGGCTCGTCACTCACCCATTGGTGGTGAGCCAGGCGAGTAGAGAGCTCCTTAGCTCACCGCTCACTTGATTGACAGCGAGCTAGGGCTCCAAGCTCGCCAATCTGGCCTACCACTCACTAGGCTTGGCAATTTGGCAAGCATCGAGCTAGGGCCTCACCAAATCAGCGAGCAGCAAGATCAAGCTTGCTCGTCGGCGTCGGGTGAGCTTGAGCTTGTCTTTGGCTAGTCACCAATCGTTGCCATGGCCGGTGATTGGCTGAAGAAGAAGAAGACAAAAACAAAGAAAACAAAAATAAAAAAATAAAAGAAAATTAAGAATATAAAATAATTTAAAATCGATTTTTTTAAAATGTAAAAAATAATTATAATTATATTTTAAAAAATAATTATTGAAAAAGAGTACATGAAAAAAAAAAAAAAATTTCTTATTGAACAACGAAAAATATTTTTTGCTTCGATTGAAGTTTTGGCCGATAAAACAATTATATTTTCTTAGAAAATGGCTTCTGGAAAATATTTTTGAGAAGTGCCACATTTTCCGCGAAACGGATGGAATTTTAATTGAAAAAAAAACGTTTATCTTTAGGTGGAGATCACACATACATAAGTATGATCTTAAAGTTTCATAAAATAAAATAAAAAAATAGATTCATTTTGTCAATTGTTCATTCCTGGAAAGAGGAAGAAGCCCCAATCAGACAGTAAAAAGAGTTGATAATACATGATGCATAACGCATTGGATGCATTTCATATGTACGCTGGAAAAAGGCTTTAGAGCTTTATGATGTGGTAAGAGAGAAACATAAAGTCCCTAAAACCGTCGGCAACGAAAGCAAACAGATTAGCTTTCGTTCTCCATGAAGATTTCATCTGTGCAAATGTATGGCCGCTCTGCCCACCAAACAAAGTAGCATGCGGACGGGAATTCTTTGCACGTACAAGACTCGTTCTTTGGGCTTCGGACTCGGAACGTAACCACACGCATGTTGGAAAAAGCAGCATAAGAAGACAGCAACGTCTCCCTCTCAGATCATTCGACTCTTGAAAGGTGTTTCGAAACTCCTCGCCACAGTTCGCAGCTCTCCCACAAGAGATGAATGCGCGAAACAACGAACAACAGATGGAATGCAAGACATCTTCAGATCTTTCTTGAGGTCAAGAAAAGATTCTAGACAAAAGTAAAGAATAGGAAAACCTGCCAAGAACGAAGCCTAAGGAGAAAGAACACCAACGGAGGCTAACACCAGAAACGAAGGTGTTGTTTTAAGGGTGTTTTTATAGAGGTTTCAAGCCTTTTCTAGGACAAGAGCGAGGGGCAGTAGTAGGGATGAGCATGGTCCGGATGTATAGTTCCCACCTTGGAATCGGGAACAGCTCATTGCCCATTAGTTCTATGGACCTATCTAGGAATTGGATGGGTGGGTCCATGGAACCGGTCCTCAATCCATACAAAGCTTGTTCGATCTTATATTTGGGTTGAATTGCTAGCTATTGATTTATAATAAGGATTGAAAATTATAAGGCGGAATGAATAGACCATACTCATTAGTTAAAAACTTAATTTCTTTAAAAAGTCATGGTGTAGTTCTCTTAAGATTTTTCGACACTAGAAACATATGGAGAATTAGACTCTACGGTAAAAGTCCTAACCTCCACAGAAGTTAAAATATTATTGCTTGATCCATTTTTTTCATCGTTAACCTAATTTAATCATGGAAATGGTTAATGAGAGACCTAATTATATTCTTAAAACAAGCTGTGGACACCTCCAATTGGTTCTCTCCTTCCTCTATATTTGCTTATTTTTGTTTTGGTTGAGAATGAAAGTAAATAGATTATTAGAATGAAAAAAGAAGAGGGTTAATCCTATTACACGTCCAAGAAACAAAATTAGTCAATAATGTATAAAATAATTAAGTAATTGAGATGATATATATATCGTTCCGGTCCGAGTGGGTGGATGGGCACTGGGCGGTTCTACATCTAAAATCGGGAACCAGATCGATACTCACTGGTTCCACTAGCCCATAGGAACCACTAGTTCCAGTCTGATCCGATCTGGTTCCGGGTGATCTAGGCAGTTTCCAGTTCTTTTGCAGACTCTTAAGCGGTAGGAGAGCTTCGGGCAGCAGGCAGAGGGTTGCGTGAGAATCATTTAAAGAAGGATCGCACCCCTGGGTAGGGCGGGCAGTTCTTGTCCTGCTGCACACTGTTATTTAATATTGCAAGTTGGCAGTCGAGCATATCTTCCTTTCTGGCATCTAAGCATATAATTTAATGCATATTATGCAAAGCATATTATGCTTTCGTTTACCGTTTCTTTACCTTTCTCTCCATTAATCGCCTCTGGAGCTTTATCCATGGAATAACTTTATAATTGTCTTGCTTTGTTATGTGTCAACTCCTAACTACTTCGACCTTAATTTCAACTCGCTTCACCACGTATCTTGTTTATGTTATCTTTCCGCATGTCAGGACCAGTTCCTGTGTTGTCTTGGTACCATTTTTCCTGCTATACTGTCTTGTACGACAGGCAAATTTTTGTAGGTTAGGAAGCCTACCTGCCAAAAGGAAAAAAAAAAGCATCGGATGCTCTTTTTGACATTAGAGTGGCGGAAATTATTTCATTATGTTCGCACATTCCTCTTTTTGTATTTACAGTTTAAAAAATGTAAATTATCTGAGTCTCATTGAAGCTCCAAGGCTCCCCTTTAAGAATATACTAAAACATCAACCAGTGCATTATCAATCTTTTCGTCACACTATAGATTAAGCATCTTAGCTTGATTGATTGCTTTTTTTTTTTTCTTTTCTTTTTAATTTTGCAATATTTGTGGTACTGTTTATATAACTTAATTTATCTACATACTCTTTCAAAGAAAGTTTAGACAGTTTTACATACGTAATATTTGAGGATTTTTCTATCAACCAATGAAAAAGTAACTTCAAAATTGCCTTTCATGTAGGAAGATGTGTCAAATTTAGGGTTGGAGACATTGTCACGATAAAACCAAAGTGATTTTTTTTTTTTAAATGAAATCCCACATTAACTCTAATGTTTTGATGACTTGATTGGTCAAAAACTTGACAATTGACGAGTTATGTGTCTCCATTGAAAGTAATAAATTCATAATCTTGTATATGACACATGCAGTCATTATTATTAATATTTTAAAGTTGCATATCAAAAGTATGAACTTATTCTATTTAGGAACTCAAAACAAAAATTTTGACACTTAAAATCTATCAATGTCAAATCTGTATTTTAAGTTAGGTGAAGTTATAATAGTAAAATTTACGAAAGAAAGCAATTTATATAATATAGCTCAAAAAGTTAAGTAAATCAAAGTTGATGGAAAGGAGCGACAGAAAGGAGAAGAAACAAATGGCAAATGTGAAAGTCAATATGAATTTAGTGAAACGATGGTTAAAAGGGAAATATAAAAAAAAAGAGCAACAGAAGAAGAAATGAGGAAAGAAGTGACATACGTCACATGTCCTTTAAAAATATTTTTTAGTATATCGAATAGATAAATAGACGTATTTCCATTTTTCTTTTTTCACACAGTATGCGTAGTGATTGAGAAGGGGAAAAAGAAGGAAAACAAAATTAAGAAAAGAAGATAAATATGAGCGGGATTAGGTACTGAAACAGGTGAGAGCATGAAATGCATTTCGCTGCACATAATAATTGCTTTGAACATATTTTGATCTTACTTATTTTTAAGTTGTACCATAAATGTGATGATTATAGCACCCAATGCAATATTGTTTAACTTGAGAAATAAATGAACCAAGACATTTCTTGAAGGTGCCTACATAGAAAATATATTTATTTATTTAAAGAAAAGAAATATGGTTGTGACAATTTAATGAATAATAATTTATTCTAGATAATAAAAAATCAAATCACAAATAATTATAAATTATTGTAAAACCCACTTTTTCAAGATTATTGTCGCTCATAATATATTGTTATTCTCATAATACCCAAAAAATTATTATGCTAGCAAGCCCAAAAAAGGAAAAAAAGGACACATTCATCAATCATTTATATTTGCTCAACTATGCTCGTCAAACTTAAAGAGGAAAAAGTGAAAAATTTTAAATGGCAAAGCAAAAGGACTAGGTTTGCATATTAATACACTAATGGGTGAACATATATATATAGCTAGATTCCTTCTTTCATTTAGATTTCGTTTATTTCACTAAAAATAAATAATTTTAAAAATACTTTTCTAAAAACGGTAATTTTTATTGTCTAAAATAATTAGTTAATGAAAAATATTTTCATTATCAACAATAATAAATATACTCGTAAATAATGAAAATATTTTTCATTTATTTACTT
This sequence comes from Eucalyptus grandis, assembly GCF_016545825.1. NCBI lineage: Eukaryota > Viridiplantae > Streptophyta > Magnoliopsida > Myrtales > Myrtaceae > Eucalyptus > Eucalyptus grandis. The sequence continues at coordinate 2,472,759 of NC_052613.1, forward strand.
TTGTAAACAATATAAATAATCAATTTTTTTAAAAATATTTTGCATAGTTTTTACGAAACAAATACAACCTTAAACTAAATTTAACATATGATCGGATGGTCTTGTTTGACTCGCCAACATAATAAGCATTGCGGCCACTCATGGTATTTATTTTACTTCCATATGTTAAATTCAAAGGAATAATAAAAAGTGTAAACTAAAATTGTAGACATCACATACAAATTGACTGAAACACATGTGAAACGTTTATATGTACTTACTTATGTGTTAAGGTTGAATAAACTTAAATGAAAAAATGGAAATTAGGAAAACAAAGTGATTACAAATGAAGAAGGACCGGAGTTAGAATTGGAGGCATCATAAGATAAACCCTACTGTTATAGATGGTACATGTCAACTTCAGGTAAACTTCATTCCCTGTCACGACGATGATCTTCTCGGTCGCATTTAGCCAAGAAGATGACTTCTCCGGATGAAAGCCTCTGTTAGGAACTGTGAGGGCGCTGAGCTTTCTCTCCCCGCGATCAGGCCTGTGGCACTTGCGAATTCTTGATGGCCTGACCGAACTACAAGTACAACAAAAAATTTTACACATGAATAAACTGAAGAGCCTTTCACCGAGACGGCATACTTGCATTGTCTTCCTTCTTGATTGAGCCGAGAGAGAGTGCTTCGGCCAAGAGTCGAGAATGATCGCGCTGAGCTTCTCCTAGTTCACTTCTAAGCCGAGCCAACTGCACCACCGAAAACAGCGAATCTTTTCAGAAGGGCACTATATCATCAATGGAGATGAGAAGAAATTAGCATCAAGTAAAGTTACAAAACCTTGTCGCTTAGTTCCTTCACGCTGTTCTCATATTCCGAACATCTGAAAGCAATCACAAGAGGCTTATAAATGACTAGCGCATGGTCCACTGACAGAACAGAGAACATTGACATAAAAGGATTAATGTAGTGAGCCCTATTTAGTGGGTAAATACTGTCCAAGATGAAGCTGCTTTATCGTGTTTGATCCAAGTAAAGACATACATAATGTCGAGTTTAGCATTTCAGGAAAATATCTTTTTGTGTAACAAGGGAAGGATAATCATCACCCTCTATCAGAGGAAAAAGGAAGAGCAATCAGTCTATTGGCACAGCGAAGTACAATGAATGATTTTGAAACCTGCCGTGGAAACCATGGAACTCATGGACACTATAAACCAACTCACGATGCTTTAGTGTATCCAGGTGTTCTCACGGCTACATCATTTGTTACACACAACAATAACTTGAAAATCAAAACCATAAGGCAGCCACTCACTTCGCAAGTAGCTTCTTGTGTTCTTGCACCATGTTTGCAGCCTCCACATCATTTGACTGGTTCCCAGGGATATCGATAGGCTGTCACACATGTATTAAAGAAGTTAGTGCAAAGTTAGTGCACAGAGACAATCACCATTTGTAACTACAAATTGTAGTTAGACCTGTATCTCTTCGACCTCCCAGTCATCATTAATGCCAGGCCCTCCCGCCGTCTGCATATTTGCCCTTTTAGTTTCTGTTAGCTCAACCGCCTTGCGCTTCATACCAGACCCTTTATTCATTGAGTCCTGTGCTTTAGAAATTAATGACAAGTTAACAGTAGATCATCTAAAAAGTTCACCTTGCTAAGAGTATCTCTGAGTACCTCACCAAGTGCTTCAGATATGCTAGTCATAGAAGGTGAACTCTGTCCCAATAGAATGGGCTTCTCAACACCACCATGAGGAACAGAATGAGATGAATTCTCTGCAAATACCGATGCTCGAACCTTCCTCTTAGGCTGATATCCAATCAATACACAATGATAGTCCCTGAAGAAGTTAGATATGCACAAGAAGATCAGACAAGTGTCAATCAGACCACACAACATCTACAAGCCTTCACCTAAATATGGTCAATTGGAGAAGGGATGGCAAAAAGATGACCCACACAACATCTACCAGCCTTAAAGCATAATTGATTTTGAGGTTCCCTCCTAGCTGAAGAAGGGATGACAAAAAGATGTCATGGTGCAAGAGGCTTGCTAACAGCTGAGTCCAAGGAAGGTCACCAAATGTGACTAACATCACCAAATGTGACTAACAAAATCTCTAAAGAGTCTGGAATTATCATGATGATAGGCATCGATAAGCTGATCTAAATAGGGTTTAGTGAAGAAGATCAAGCCAAAATTTCGTGAAAACATAAATGAGCACATGGGGGGATGAGCACACAGTTAAATGATAATTCCTATGCAGCAGAACTTGTCAAGATGGAAACTTTGTTGAACTTTTTTGAACTATGGCATCTTTAGTTTATGTGCGGGCGTGAAGGTCAGAAACATTCATTGAAGGACCACTCAACGAGTCAATAGATATACATCAGAATCAAAGTATTGAATAGCGCATGCAGAGCTACTTAGATGGACATAAAGATAAAGGGTTACGAAAGGAGGCACCAAAACAGCTACAGTTGGCAACTTAAGATGTAAAGAGAAAGGACTACTCGAGACTATTTATGAGGTAAGTTGTCGCAAAAGGCATATTTCAAGCAATTCTCCAATGGTAGCATAAAATAGCAAAGGGCCATATATCACTCACAGGAATTACAACACTGAATGTCAATGGAGAAAGATGAGAAAAAACAAAGCGGGACAGACAAAAATGTTGCATAAATAAACTGGAAAGTTCGAATTCTACAGCACAACAAATTCCATTAGCGCAATTGACCAGGATAACAAGTAGCTTACCAGTATTCCGACGTCATTTCTTTCAACCGAACTTCCAGCTTCTGAAAAAGAGAAGTTCTCTCAAAATCTTGCTTGTTATGAGTTGGTTCGATAAAATTCGCTTCCAGAACACCTTCAAAAACAATGTGGATCAGGATGAAGCAACAGCACTTTTTCACAAAACACAAGTTGAAAAAAGATCGAAGATGCTTCTCACCAACAACACCTCTACCCCTGCTATCTGTGTAGGTCACAACCCTCCAAAATGGCTGGAAAGGGAATACAAACTCACAAAGTTAGAAGAAAGAATGTTGATAGTATTCATTTCGCCAACAGTTGATCATTTGTTTCACTTTCTATCTTTTCCCATTTATAGTGGCTTCCCACAGTTGCTTCCTTATAAACAATTGACCTTTCAATAACTTCTTGACACTAATGACATAGTTCAACAAAGTTTTCATTACCAGTATCAGTCGATTCTTGTAATACACATTAAACCCGTGCAAGTTCACATGCGGAGCTTCCTTTAAAAATCCTATGGTAGTTACAACCTGACCCTGCATGAGTACCCATGAACAGCAATTAAGTCAAAGCGCAATTTTTACTTCAACAGAGGCAGCACATATATAGAGACACCAATCTGACAAACTTTATTCCATTGAGAGAGAGAGAGAGAGAGAGAGGGAAGGAGGGAGGGGTTGGGGTTCTTTTTTTTTTTTTTTTTTTTTTTGGGGGGGGTGCGGAATTCTCAACAAAAAAACAAAAATTCGACCAATAAACGTTCTACCACATTGTTTCATGCACCCCACCTGAAACACCCCACAAAACAACACCCACCCACCCACATAAATTCTCAATGCCAAAAAAATGTCTCTGACTTATGAAATGTTCAACTTACTCCCAATTATTTTTTTCGGTATTATGATTCCATATGGACAAGGAAAATCATACAGAGAACAACTAAGTCTCAGAGTTAAGCTTATATCATGGGGGTAAAACCGTAAAGCTCAGACACACCTTCAAGGACATATTACATTTTATCCAGGAAAAGACAGCTATGAACATCCAGAAATATAGAGTTAACATAATTCTAACACCATCAACACCAAGCCTGATTTGTCACTTTAATGAAGCCCTTAGCTGTCATTAAAAGATAAACACAACCACAACAATAAAGACATCAAAAAATCAAGTTGACAAGAGAAAATCGAATATGTCATTGCACTGGGTCAAACTAAATTAATCATCACTAACAACTGAGACAGTAGATAAGAAATATCAATATTCGAACTAACCTCCACAAATCCAGCGGTTTGAGGCCTGTATAATATATATTGGATATATTTGAGATCATCTGCAATATTATGATGCTCCACATTCTGACCACGGAGCACTATTTTAAAACTTTCAGGTATTCGCAAGTATAAAATGGACATGTATACCTGATGCACCACAAAGAGAAGACTTGTCAAAACAGATCAATTGAAACTTATTTCATATCTTCAACTATAATAATACAACTTACACGAAGAGAATAATGGAGTTGATTAGCAATGTGCTGCTCATTTACTTGTTTCCAGGCAGGAATTGTTTCGACTTTCTTAATATCTCCACTAATACGGATGTCCTTCAATTTGAAGTTCAAAAGAAGTCAATTCATGGAGAATAAGATGAAAACAAATAGCATGAGGAATAACAACGGATAGGAAGCTTAAAACCTGGGGATGGGCATCAAAGTCTAACTCCATTTTCCCATCATCATTGTACCACAAATTATAAATGATAACTTTTGTTCCATGGGATCCAATGTCATCAAACTGCCATAAAAAGAATGGAATGACTTATTTAAGACTTGAACAAAATACGATACCAGCAACTGTACAATGTCACTTCAGAGCTACACATGAATTATCATGGAAAAGAATTGTCTCCAGCAACTTTTTCTCTTAAATCCCAAGAGCCACATCAGCAGACTATTTGACAAGTAGCAGCTAATCTTTTCCAAGGGAAAATGACACCACAAGTACCATAACTTTCATACAGTGCTCACTCGATGTACCAGAACTTTTTTTTTATCACTTGGTTATAACTTTACAGCATTCACTTAAATGTCATCAACTTTTTTCCAATCACTTGAGTGTCATATAACTTTTCAATTTTCACTCAAGTGCCGCAACTTTTTTAAAAAGTTTACCGCATGTACCATGCTACATCAGATTTTCGACACTAGGATGAACATTTTTGAAAAATTATGACACTCAAGTGAACATTTTTTAGAGATTATGACAGTAAGTGGTCAAAAATAAAGTTATGATACTCAAGTGAGCGCCATACAAAATTTATGACACTTATAGTATACTTATCGCCTTTTCTAAAATTGCAATTGTCATAATAGCCCTGACGAATTGTTCAAATCAGAAAGCTACTGAACCCGACCAGAAATGCTTAACCGTCAAAATATCAAATGAAAAAACTGCAGAGGCTAATTAGTAAAATAACAAGGATTGCACAAAAGGAAGGATATGAAAGTCGCCAATCCATAAGCACAGCAAGCATAATCATAATAGTGATCTTCCACAAAGCCAACGGCATTCGTTGGTTTCACATTGTGTACATGTAGACCAGGCCCCCAACACCAATTTACAGGATATTATCAAAGGGAAAAGGACACCACAAGTGCCATACTTTTCGTACGACACTCAATTGAGTGTCATAACTTTTTTTCTTTTTTTAAAATCACTCAAGTGCCATATAACTTTTCAATCTATCACTTGAGTGCCACAACTTTTTAAAAACGTTCACCACAGATGCTATGCCACATCGAACTTCCGACACTTTGATGAACATTTTTTAAAAGTTATGGTACTCAAGTAATCGATTAAAAGGTAAAGCATTCAAGTAAACATATTTTACAAGTCATGGCGCTCAAGTGAGGGCCATACGAAAATTATGGCACTTGTGCTATCCTGATCCCTATATCAAAATATTCAAGCCAACAAGTGTGACGATCAAGACTTTGATAAATCAAATCTATGAAGATGATAATGCAAAATAATAAGAGAGAAAAAATAAAATAAAAGATGCAAGACTTGTACTTACAATAGATAAATGAGGACTTCTCAAGAAACAAAGAAATAACAATAACAGATTCGGGTTGTTGGGGGGGTGGTTAAAATGAGAAGGAACTTGCTTGCTTGACAAGATCTGCTTCATTTGAGTATGGAGACCACCGCAGCAACAAGGAAAGGTTTGCCTTGAAATGTTGTTTATCATAGCGACGAGACATCTCCAGAGTCCCACTGCTTGCATTAAACTCATAGTCAACCTGAAAGCAACAGGAATTTAGAAGTGAATGCTAAACAAAGATGTGCTAATCAAGCATTCAGGAGAGAGGCAGTTCAGCAATGTCAAAATCATGATGCTTGATTGGGACAAATGACATTACATTACCCCTCCCTTTTTTCTTTTTTTCCCCCAAACAACAACCAAAATCCCAAGAAAGTAAAAGTATCCCAAAAACAACTGAAACAGCTGAATGACAGAAGTTAGAAGGGAAAAAGAGCACCAAGAAATAAAAGAAGCACTACCATCTGCATTAAAACTTACGGAAAGGAAAACTTTCATCAGACAAGAGAAGGAATATAAAATGTGAACACGTGAAAGCTAGAGACTTTTGAAAGATAACATCCCAACACAAAAACGCCAAAAGCAATGCTCTGATATCTAATTAAAGGATTAGCCAACCATAAAGTTAAGTTGTACTGAAGTGAGGTATGTCAGTCCATTTACTCAAACACCATGATACCTGTCCATGCCTATATATAGGCTTAGAAGATTGCTTTACCTAATGCCAGCAGTTCAAATATTAGACCACTGTCACCAGGGAGAAATCCTAAAACAACAAGTTGGCTGACAAATGTGCATGTTTGCAGTAAAAACTACTCAGACAAAACCAGCAATTTGTGTAAGTCACATTTAACCAGTCAGACAGCCTATATGTCCATAAGCATTAAATCCCAGAGATATCAACATAAAAAACATATTGCTTTCGCAACAGTTGTTTTTCATAAGAAATGCATGTAAATCAACAAATGGGATAGATTGAAGCATCCAAAATTACCATTGGAACCACAATCCTGTCGTGCCCTGTTTGCATCAAGAATGTATATGACAAAAGGCCGATGCTCAGAGTTGACACCCTGATGGCGAGACAAATTAGTCAGCGAATAGTCCAAAAGTGTAATGGGATACTCTGAAATGATTATATATGTTGCTGGTGATTAGACTGAATCTTTAGGAAGCATCAATTTTGTAAGTGGAGCATTATTCTAATAAAACTTCCTGAACATTTTCGAACAGAACTTCGTAAGGAAGGAGGAAGCTGTCTTTCATATAAGCACAATATTCATCAAACATCTACTTGTACATGTGCAGACATGACTAGCTTTCAGCATAAAAAAATAAAACCAGGAGAGTAAAAGAGAAGATCCAATAAAATTAGCTAACGATCCTTTTATTATTCTACACTTACTCCATCTCACATAAAACCTTATTAAAGAAGCACAACTTTTATTGAAGCCACCAACATTTTACAATATCTGCCAAAACAAGAGATCAAGCCTAAATTTCCAAACAGCAATATTAGGGAAGCCAACCTATCCTTCATGTGGCGGCTGAAGACAATGACGTCTGCACCAAGTCTCATGGTGCTCGTTTTGAAGCCATTTCCATCTGAAAGATGAGTTTTGCATGTCAACACAAAAGAGCACCAAAAGAAACTTGACAGTACTTCACAAAGTGAGCAGAGAAGGTGTACATTGTCCAATAGCTGATTTCTCTTTTTTATCTGAAAATCCAAAACTCATACACCGCCTCAGTGCTTCAGGGTCCATTCCACCACCATCATCTAGTTGCAATAAGTCAGATTTTAGGAAGACATGAATCAGGTGTATTTCCTATTTAAACAATTCGATGAGAGAGACCCCAAAATAACATAAAACTAGATTTTCATATTAAAAAGTTGAAGGTGGAAATGACCTTGGATTAGCAATGCTGGGCTTCCATCCCTTGGATTTAAGGTTTTGTCTATAATAACATATGTGGCCCCATTTTGGATCTGTCCTTGCGGGCAAACGGTGAATGTGAAAAACAGATCACACAACTCTAAATATGTGGAACAGAGAGTAGACTACTAAATGTTAAAATACAAAGCCAGAATCAGGAAATAAGAATATGAGATAAAATTCACTGTTCGCGAGTTACTGTAGCATCGATTTTTTTCTATCGTATTCTAATCCAAATAGGTCTAACTATTCAAGTCTTCTTGTTATACATCATCCTCACATTAAAATTTTCTTACAGTATTTCAGAATAAGCATACAACTATTGTAGGATAGTCAGAACTTGCAGAGGAAAAGTACTATTATGTTTTGATTGGTAATACTAATGGTATCTTCAAAATCAACAATCACCAACAGAGGAGCAACTGAAACAAAATACTAGAATACTTAAAAACTTTTGGGCCAGAAGATCACCTCATCAACTGCATTGTCAAGCAACTCTGCTATGGCTGCAAAAGAAGGAGCAGGTAAATCCAAACTAGAACAAAAGCACTTAAAAGTGGTTTCTGTCAAGAAATATAATCCCTGTAATATAAAATTCACAACCATCCAGGTAAACATACCCCCAAAGGCCCACTTATGTGAAGTGGCATTTGAATGGAGGAACATAGGGTGGACATGGAGATAGTTTCTTCCACCTGTTATGCGAAACAAGCAGCAAAAGAAAAGGTCAGAAATGCAGTTGATATACATAGCATCCACAGTTGACAGCGCACAGTTAACAGAAGGATCAGCTGATTGAACAAGTGAGAAGGCTGGTATGAGTATCCATAATCACTGGAACTCTTATGTCTAGTCACCAGCCATGTCCAATTGAGATTGTAAGGAGGAATTAAAAATTACAAATAGGATTTAGAAGCATAATACTTTGAATTGAGATTTTGGTACTATGCCCATTGTCATAGCTCCCAGATTTCCAAAACTGCCGGCACAGTGGTGCTGGACCGATGGTGGACGTTGAAGAAAGGCCTGAATCTTCCAGAGTAGACTGCGCCTGATCTAACACACTGCTTTCACTATGACCAGTACTCAAAGCATTTGAGCTTCTCTCTTCTCCAGATTCTTGTTTTTCAAGAAGTGAATTGGGCTTCTGAAGCTGGACTTTTTGAAACACTTCAGAAGGCTTCATGCTTGAACCCACCCCAATGTCTAGTCTAAAAGTGTCATATCCACCTTTAACAGTTCAGCAACATGCAAGTCTGCAATGCCTGTATTTAGCACTGTAACAGAAGTTACAGAGAATCAACAAACAAATTGCTCAGAGAAGCAGGAAGACGGTATGAAGTTCAAATTTAGTAAAGATTACAAATCAGATAGGACCAAGGTGATGAAGCAAGTGTGTCACAAAACAAACTGCTGCTTGTCATCCTCTAGGAAGTAATACTGGTAACAATATCTTTACTTGTACAGTCCCTACTCAAAATGTTCCAGAATTTGTGGATAGCAAAATTCATGTCCACAGAAACCATGCTCATGATGTGACTCCTCCTTTTTCACTAATCTTGTTCATTTAAGTGCTCTGTTGATTTTGCAATTTGAGCTCTCACATCTGCCTGACATTTTGGTAGCATGCTCAATTAAAGGGATGCCTAGCAATTGTTTGGCAACTAGATTTTTTTCCATACAAATTGTTAGGACATTGGTCAGGATATCTTTCCTTTTAATCGACTACTGACTATCTGGAATGTTCACATCTCTGATGTGCAGGTAAACTGAGTTTGAAAAGGTCGACCCCTCTGCCCCCTTGACTTCTTTCAGTCCTCATGCATCATAAATACCGGAAACAGAACACAATCCAGCCATAGATATTCAAAAGTGTTTCCGGTATTCTTCCAATGCTAAAGCTTAGTCTTAAACTACCAAACTCTTTCTGGACTTAGACCAAAATAAAAAATAAAAATAGAAACTTTCTGGACAAACCCCCACCCCCCCGACAACCCCCAAAAGAGAACAAAAACAGCAAGAATTTGATGGAACCATTGAAGTACATAAGACACGCCACCTGCATGTCGCTGGAAACCACAAATGCCCTTTGGACCAAAGACAGACAATGGCAGGACTAGGAAGTCAAGGACACTCAAAGCAGCGCAAGCAATCACGCAAAGCACATATTCGAAGCGAAAAGCAAACAATGGCAGGAGTAGGAAGTCAAGAACGTTCCAACAGCACAAGCAATTACGCAGAGAAAAGCACGAAAGTTGACGAAGGGTCGTCACCTCCTCCGACGGAAGAAACCCCCCCACGGGCTCTCGGTTCAGATGCGCTGCGCGCTCAAAAAGAAAATGCAAGGCCTACCCACGATTCAGCGAACACCCAGAAGGCGAGAATTCACGAAACTTCAGTGAATTTGGAACCCGAGCTATTGTGGGTCGTCTGCCCGCACACTTTCCAGTACTCTTCCTCGCCGGAACCCTAGCACCGTCCGGGAGAGGATCCGGGAAGATTCGGTTTCGACGGTGGCCGGGGCGGCGGAGAATTCGGCGGAGAATTGCGGCGGCGATGGAAGAAGGGAAAGCCGAGTGGGTGACAGAGTTGAGGTGGATCGCTCCTCCGCTCACCAGACCACCACCAGCACGTTTACTACTCGACTACGGGGACTCTCTGGAGCGTGGTTATTGGACAGCGCGTTTCTATCCTACAGTCCGTTGTTAGTTATAGCTGTTCTTTGTATAGACTATAGACATGAGGGAAAAACAAAGAAAGATTTCTTGTTGAATTTTAAAACTGTAAAAATATACATGTGTGTGTGTGTGTGAATTTATACATCCATAAATATAGCTTGGAATATTTCGAGTATTGTACCTTAAAATGTTGTGGAAAAGCTTCTGGGCGATTATGAAGATTGACAAAACTTTTCTCAATTGACTTTTGTTTCTAATAATAAGTTTTTTCATATGGAAATTCTGGGATATATAATCAAATATTACTTTTTAGGTTCCCAGAGAGAGTAAGCTTTTAAGCCATTGAATTTTAGGAAAATTCTAAATAAAGGCCTGAAGTGAATCTATTTTCTCAAATAAGGATTCAAAGTAACGGATCCAAAGTGAATCCATTGTTTCAAATAAAGGCTCGCAGTGAATTTTGTATCAAATAAAGACCTGAAATGATCAAGGTAATCTCTATTGAGGACCTTAACTCGCCGACAGATATTTTCCAATGATTAAAATAGAGGCAATTTTGTCTGAAATTTGTGATTGGAAAAAAGGGAAAAATCTAAATTAATTAAGTTTAGGTTATTCATTTACATGTTTATGTTTTATTCTTTCTTCTCCTTCACTGCTCCTCAACCAAATCGCTGCCCGATCATCATCATGACTCGATTCTCATCGCTCCTTGCCTTACTCGACTAGCGGAGAATTTGGAGAATTTGGGTCTCCACAAACAAACAAAGAAGCATCTGATTTTCTTCTTGTTTTTGAATTCGTGCCTCAACCAGCAAAGAATTTGAGTTTTCAACTTTGCGAAGGATGGATATAAGGAATGAAGAGACTGTAGAAAACCCAGGATTTTTTGTTTCTATTTTAAGATTTGTTAATTTTCCCTAGATTGTTTTTTTTGAACAAAATTGTCCAAATTCCAATAGTAAAAAATGTTACATACTTGATAGCTAGCGAATATTTAGCTAACCTACAAGTTCAAGTCTTTATTTAGAATTGATTCAACCATTTCGGGTCTTTATTTGAGACAATAGGTCTACTTTATGTAAATATTTGACACAAAATTCATTTCGAATTCTTATTTGAGAAAATTGATCCACTTTAGGTCCTTATTTGGAATTTTCCCTTGAATTTTGGATCTACATGGCCGAATTGTTTGAAGACAAATCAGTGCCATTTTTGATCTTACAGGCCTGATAATCTCTAAGAGTGACACACCTACTGATGCATAATCTCAATGGTTATTTGCATGACCAAAGTAGTTTATGGTAGCAGTGTCCATTTGATGCGTTCAGATTAATTGGCCCAATGATGTCAATCCCGAGAAGGGCCATAGATATTCAATGTGATCCATTAATAGGAGCATTGATCTTATCTCCATAAACTTGACATTAATGATGACAACGCACGTGTTGAATATACTCGGCTTCCATGGTTAACTTAGCCTCATGATCTTTTTAGCTAGGAGGTGTCTATTCACGTGAGGACCACATTCTCCTTCATAGATCTCCCAATGTAAAGATCATATCCTTAATATTCATAATCAACGATATAAGGATATCTTTTAGACATAGAACCTTCGTGAAACACAGCTTGTGGATTGGTACAAATTCCTTGCCTTATATATATTGACTTGAAAGGAAAGTTGACCATCATAATCTCTTCAACATGGAGTATTTGGATAAATCAATTGGAACACAAAATTTTCTTTCTATACGAAGGACACAATTTATGGAAACCTGATTTGCTATATAGGCGACATTATCAAAGGGAGACTTCATTCTCAGCAAGTCTTGAAGCAATCAAATCTTCTAGCAACATTTAAGTCGAACAGGTTGATTGAATGCACGATTCTCTGAGACTATGTCCACCAGTCAGTTTGGATAATGAGGAGTTCAAACGAAGTTCGTGAAACCGAAGAAACGAAGAGAATTTTCCAAAACTTTTAATTCCAACGTTCAAAGAAATTCTTGTACTTCCAAATTCATCTTTGTGAGCTCAAAGCTATAATCTCTTAGAAGATGAGGTCACATTTACTTGAATCAAGAATACTCAGTTCTGATAGATTCATCTAATGAATCCAGCTAACAGGCTATCAACATAAGAGAGTAGACATGGGCTTATCAAAGCCGAATCATTACAAACTTGTTGTGTACATTTGTCTATCATTTAAACTCTTATTTATTTCTTATGATAAATTATTGCACACCATTATGATTTGAGCATCACACACCTTATCACCAAATGCTGTCTTATTGCAATATTAGTTCCAATTTTCTTTAAATTATGTATATTCAACCTATTCAACCCCTCTAGGTAATAGTTCTAGCCCTGAAAAGAGAGAAAAATATCCATATTATGTAAGTTATTGGATTTGAAAAGGGAAAGTAAAAGCGACTCTAAACATACTTATGGAATAATATGTTACTAGGTCATTTGATTTTGATTTTTTTTAATCACTTTTCCAAGGAAATATTATTATGAAAATGCCAATTTTCTTAGTTATGTGGGGTTTTAGAGAAAAACTTCGGTATCAAGTGACATTACAAATTTTACTTCTATTTGTCATGTTAGTAATTATTGTGTTATATGAAATTAAAATTTCATGCTAAAATTAAAGTTAAACATCTCAAATATAGGTCTTATGCGCTACATATAGTACAATGCATAAGGCATGATTACCAATTTATAATTTCGATATTAGATCGATCGCAAATTGAACTACATATATTCCGTGAGCATTGATTATAATTACAAAAGTGCCACTAGATTAATTGAATATTATGATAGTTCCTAGAGAGACCATATAAGAAAATATCTAAAATGCCTTTAGAAGGCACAAACTTAAATGAATTTGTAAATAAGTCCTATATGTTCTTTCACATGGTCATTGATATATGTCACATGTTTCAAACATGTTCTTTTTCTCCTCTCTTATAACCACAAGTTTTGTCAATTAAAGAAAGTCACTCGAAAAAGTATTAGAAAAGTCTTAAACTTATTACATTAGTGCCAATTTAGTCATAAATCTTTAATGACACTAATTTAGTCTCAAACATTTCAATTTGGTGCTAATTCAATCATTCATACTAATTTTGGCCAGATTTTGCTTATGTAAACACCGATAGGCTTACATGCCACAATTAGCATTGACGTTGACAACTTTCAATAATACTCTAATATCGTTTTTGACTTTTTTTAGTTTCATTTCTTTTCCTTTTTCCTTTTTTTTCTTTCCTTTTTTATTCCTCCTTCCCTTTCTTCTTCCTCTAGCTTCCTCTAGCTGATTGGCGATTGGCTAAAGGCAAGGGTCGACAAGATCAACCTCACTAACCTTTGGCGAGCGTCATTGGCCACTAACGAGGTTGTGCATCACCTAGCCCTCGGCAAGGCTCGAATCCTCGCCATAAGCCACAAGGATAGCCTCACGCTAGGTTGGCAAGGGTCGAGCCTCACCAAATCTAGTGAGGTGAGGACTTGCCAACCCGCTCAAGACTACCCTCACTTGGGGTTGAGCATGATTTTAGAGTAAAACCTGAAATCTAATAATTGGATTGATGAGAACCTATAGATCTCATAGGATAGATTCCAGATTCCATAAAATAAATAACCTATATTGAGGGATAGATTCCAGGTTCTTCAATTTGAAGACACCTGGAACTTAGAATCTAAAACAAGTTTAATTATATGTATTTTTTGTTCATATCTTCGCGCGATCTTGCAATATTCCACACCGTTTCATGATAAGTATATAATCTAAAAGTACTAGTTTAGGCTTTTATTTTATGACCAAGACTTTTACTTTATTAATATTTATATTTTTCGTATGACTTTATGCTTATCTTTATGCTCAGTGAATTATATCAACAAGTAATAGTTATTAAATGTTTTAATTTATTACAATTATTTAATTAATGATATAAATGAAACTTGAGTAGACCTTAGAACCGGCCATAAAACCTATAATAGAGTAGGTTTTATGTTCTAAGATTCTAAAATATGCATGATAAATTTAGATTCCACCAAAAAATGAGAAATCTATTCTAATTGGTAGGTTGCAGGTTCCAAGTAACCTGCACAGAACCTAAAACCGCTCAACCTTACTCTCACAATGCCTAATGAGTTCATGAGAGGTTAGGCGAGCCTCACCAATGGCCGGCGAGGTCCCTTATTGACCCTTGCCTCTAGCTGGTAGTCAAGGTCCAACTAGAGGAAGAAGGCAAGGCAAGAGAGGAAAAACATATAGAGAAAAGAAAAATAAAAGAAAAATAAAAGAAATAATAATAAATAATTATTAAAAATTATTAAAATATTATTAAAAATTATTCATGTTAGCGCCGACAAACCTATGTTCGGCCTATGTGACACGATTAGCATCCATGTTAACAATATCTAGTTAAAATTAGCTAGAATAATTAGATTAACACAATATCAAAAAATTTATGACTAAATTGACATCATTAAAACGTTTAAAACTAAAGTGACATCACTAAACCCGTAAACCACGAGTTTTGTGTGCATTTTTAGAAGAGACAAATAAAATTTGGCAAGATAGTTAGGTTACATTTGTTACTAAACATTTTTCTAAAAATAATCGCTTAATCAATTAAAAAACATTTCATTACTGATAATAATTTGTGTCTAATGTCTAAATATTTCTATAAACTTCTATAAACGACGATGATATTTTCCATTCATTCATACTTATAAGTGATACAAATCATCATTTTTAAGAACCTTTTTCCCAAATCGTTTATTTTAAACAAATAGAGCTTTAGAATAATGGGATCCTTGTATAATATAGTTTTTTACTGAACCAAATTGTGCCTTGGTGTCAAAATTTCCCCATTGCTACCCAAGTCAACTGCAAGTAAATCATAGCATACTCTTCAACTCAACAAATAGCAGCCTGGACAGACATCTCCCCAATGATGTGTCGTCAAATCCAACTTCAGGTTGGGTTTTCTAGGAATCATTAGAACACAGCTTGTCAAATGTAAAAGGGCTAGTCAACTGAGTTAATTAACCAAAATTCCATGGTCAACACACAACCTGAAATTTGAGTATCTAGTTATAGATATAGACAATTTTAACTAGATTTAAATCTACCTGCTACATTCATTGCGGCGGAGGCTTGCGGAACGCTTCGGCAAATCCACTGTGGTTGAATCATTCTTTCCTCTATCATTGAAGTGTCGACTATTTGCTAAACTATACTCGTTCACAAGTATGATCTTCTCGGTCACATTTAGCCAAGAATCGGATAGAAACTGATGATGTATCCTAAGAGATCTGAGAGGGTGCTAAGGTTTCACTCTCCGCAATCAGGCCCGCGGTGCTTGAGAATTCTGGATAGCCTGACTGAGCAACAAATACCACCAAAAACTCAATTGGATAAACCCTAAGAGCTTTTTTTACCGAGACCAGATATTTACATTGTTTTCATTCTTGATTGGGCCCAGAGATCGAGCTTCACCCAGGAGTCGAGAATACTCGCGCTGAGCTTCTCCTAGTTCACTTGTGAGCCAAGCCAACTGCACCACCAAAAACAGCGAATTTTTTCAGAAGGGCATAATATCATCAACTGGGATGAGAAGAGACTGGAATCAAGAATCGTTGAAAAACCTTGTCGCTAAGCTCCTTCTCGCTCTTCTCATATTCCACGCATCTGAAAGTAATCACAAGAAGCTTACAAATGTTCTAGTGCATGGTCCACGTACAAAACATAGAGCATTGACATAAAAGGAGTAATGTACCTGGCCTAACTTAGTGGGTAAATACTGTTTGAGATGAAGCTTATTGATTGTATATGATCAAATAACGACGCACAAAATGTCAAGTTTAGCGTTTCACGAATTATCTTTTGCATAATAAGGTAAGGGTAATCATCACCCTCCAACAGAGGAAAAAGGAAGAGCAAACAGTATATTGGTGCGAAGAAGTAGATAGATGATGCTGAGACCTAGCAAGGAAACAATGGAACTCACGGACACCATAAACCAACTCACGATGCTTCAGTGTATCCAGGTGCTTCATAGCTACACAATTCAATCACTTGAAAATCAAAACTGTGAGGCAGCCACTCACTTTGCTAGTAGCTTCTTGTGTTCTTGCACTATCTTTGCAGCCTCCTCATCTTTTAACCGGTTGTCAGGAATATTAACAGGCTGTAACACATGTATTGAAGAAGTCAATGCACAAAGCCAACCACAATTTGAAATACAACTTGTAGATAGACCTGTATCTCCTCGATTTCCCAATTGCCGTTAAAGCCACCTTCCCCTGTTGTCTGCATATTTGCCCTTTCAGTTTCTGTTAGCTTGACTGCCTTTCGCTTCATACCAGACCCTGTAGTCATTGAGTCCTCTGCTTTAGAAAATTACAAAGTACAAGTCACCAGTAGCTCATCTTCAAAAGTTCACCTTGCTTAGACTCATCTCTGAATGCTACACCAAATGCTTCAGATGTTGTAAGAGGTAGACTCTGTCCCAATAGAATGGGCTTTTCATGACCACCATGAGGAACGGAATGAGATGAATTCTTTGCATATACCGATGCTCGAACCTTCTTACTGACCTGATACCCAATCAGTCCACAATGATAGTCCCTGAAGTTAGATATGCACAAGAAGATCAGATAAGTGTGAATCAGACACACAACATCCATGAGCCTTTACCTTTAAATGGTAAATTGGAGAAGGGATGACAAAAAAAGATTTCATGGTGCAATAGTGTCACAATGGCTGGGTCTGAGGAAAGTCATCAAATGTGACAAACAAAATCTCTAAAGAGTCGGGAATTGCCATGATGGTATAGCCATCGATCAGCTCATCTAAATATGGTTAAGTCAAGAAGATCCAGCCAAATTTTCGCGAAAACATAAATGAGCCGATGAAGGGACGAGGACTCAGTTAAATGATAATTCCTATCCAGCAGAATTGTCATGGTGGAACCTGGAAGCTTCGTTGAACCATAGCACCTTTAGTTTATGTATAGGTGTGAAGCTCAGAAACAATCATTTAGGGACCACTCAACTATATAGAGGTAATAGATACACAACGGAATCAAAGTATTGAAGAGTGCATATAAAGCTACTTAGACGGACATAAAAATAAAAGGTTAGGAAAGGGGGCACCAAAACTGCTACAGCTGGCAACTCAAGATGTAAAGAGCAAAAAAGACTACTTGAGACTATTAGGGGGCAGCTCCTCATGGAAGGCAAATTATAAGCAATTCTCCAATCATAGCATAAAGTAGCAGAGGGACATATACAGCTCACAAGAACCACAAAACTGAATGACAAATGGAGAAAGATGAGAAGAAACAAAGCAGAACCAACAAAAATGTTGCATATATAAACTGAAAAGTCCCAATTCTATAGCACAACAAATTCCACCAGGATAACAAGTAGCCTACCAGTATTCCAACGTCATTTCTTTCAACCGAACTTCCAGCTTCTGAAAAAGGGAAGTTCTCTCAAAATCTTGCTTGTTATGAGTTGGTTCAATAAAATTTGCTTCCAGAACACCTTCAAAAACAATGTGGATTAGGATGAGGTGACAGCACTTTATCCCAAGACATGCAGTGAACAAAGATCGAAGATACTTCTCACCAGCAACACCTCTACCCCTGAGATTTGTTGAATAGTTCACGACCCTCCAAAATGGCTGAAAAGAGAATACAAATTCATGAAGTCAGAAGAAAGAATATTGATATTATTCATTTTGCCAATCTTTGTTGTTTGTTTCACTTTCTATTTTTTAACTTTTACAGTGGCTTCCCACAGTTGCCTCCCTATTAAATTAATAGCACTCCAACAACTGCTTGAAGCTAATAACATTTCAAAAACTGCTTGAAACCCTAATAACAGATGGAATCATCTAGCCAATTATGGCACAAGCAGAGATGCCTATCTAGACAATAAAGCATTAAAAGATAATAATTGACCCAACACTGAAGGTACCAGAGAAGATTTTGTTACCAGTATCAGTCGATTTTTGTAATACACATTAAACCCGTGGATGTTCAAATTCGGAGCTTCCTTTAAAAACCCTACAGTAGTCACAACCTCACCCTGCATGAATACCCCATGAACAGCATTTAAGTATTTGCAGCACAATTCGTCTTTAACAGAGGTGGAATAAATGGAGAGATGTCAATCAGACAAGCATGTCTATTTTCTAACAATCCAAGCATAACAATGCATGCTTCCATATTAGATGCGCCTTGCAGATCACGCATGCCAGAGAGAGAGAGATTCGCAATGCAAAATGAAAGTTTCGACTGATGAATATTCCACAATGTCAGTGGCCCCCACAATGTCAGTGGCCCCCCAACACCTAACAGAAAACACCAACCCATTAACACAAATTCTAAAATCATAGAACTCCAATACACCTTCAGGGATTTATTACATTTAATCCAGGATGAGACAGCTATTAACATCCAGAAATATAAAGTATTCATAATCCTAACACCATCGCTACCAGGCCTGATTCATTGCTTTAGAGTTGATATTAGTTAATGAAGCTATTAGTTATCCTTATTTATAAAATAAATAAATAAAACACCACCACACCAATAATGCCTTAAAAATTCAATTAGACAAGACAAGATCGATAACATAATTGTGCTATGTCAAACTAAATAACAGTTGCTAACAATGGAGACAGTAGGTAAGAAAGAAATGCAATATTCAAAATAACCTCCACGAATCCAGCACTTTGAGGTCTGTATAATATATATTCAATATACTTGAGATCATCTGCAATATTATGATGCTCCACATTCTGACCACAGAGCACTATTTTAAAACTTTCAGGCATTTGCAAGTACAAAATGGACAAATACACCTGTTGCGCCACAAAGATAAGACTTGTCAAAATAGAAAAATTGAAACTTAATCATTTCTCTGACTATAATAATACAACTTACACGAAGAGAATAGTGGAGTCGATTAGCTATATGCTGCTCGTTCACTGATTTCAAGGCAGGAAGTGTTTCGACTTTTCTAATATCTCCACTAATACGGATGTCCTTCAATTAGAAATTCAAAAGTCAATTTTATGGAGGATAAGAAGAGAAAGAATAGCATGAGGAAGAAAAACGGATAGGAAGCTTAAAACCTGTGGATCGGCATCAAAGTCTAACTCCATTTCACCATCATCATTGAACCACAAATTATAAATGATAATTTTGGTACCATGGGATCCGATGTCATCAAACTGCCATAAGAATGATGGAATCATTTATTCAAGACTTTGAACACAATAAGATGCCAGCAACAGTACAATGTTACTTAAGAACTACAATGAATTATGAAGAAAGAGAATGTCTCCAGCAACTTCTCTCTTAGATGGTCTATACCAATCCCAAGATAGCCAGGTCAGCAGACTGCTTGACAACTAGCAGTTAAACTTTTCCAGAATTGCACACATTGTCACATAGCCATGATGATTGTTCAAATCAGAAAGCTAATGAACCAGAGCAGAGCAACTTAACTGCCAAAGTATCATATAAACAAACTGCAGATGCTCATTAGTAAAATAACCAGGATTGCACTAAAAGAAGGAAAAAAAAAAATTCCTCATCCATAAACACAGCAAGCATAATCATACTCTTGATCTTCCACAAAAGCCAACAGAATTTGTCACTTTCACGTTACGCCCATGTACACTAGGCCCCCATCACAAAACTCGCAGCATGGATTTATGAGCATGCTCAATCCAACAAGTGTGACAATAAAGACTTGATAAATCAAATCCGTGAAGATGATAAAGCAATATAATCAGAAAGAGAAAATAAAATAAAAGATGCAAGACTTGTACTTGCAATAGATTTGCATATAACAGATGGAGGACTTGTCAAGAAAAATTAATTGACTACAAGAGATGGGAAGAAAAAACCGAGAAGGAACATGCTTGCTGGACAAGATCTGCCTCATTTGAGTATGGAGACCACTGCAACAATAAGGAAAGATTTGCCATGAAATGTTCTCTATCAAAGCGACGAGACATCTCTAGAGTCCCAGTGCTTCCATTTAACTCATAGTCAACCTGAAAGTAACAGGATCTAGAAGTGAATGTTAAACAAAGACGTGCTAATCAAGCATTCAGGAAAGGGGCAGTTCAGTAATATCAAAATCAAGAACATATAATGATGCTTGATATGACCCCCCCCTCTCCCCAAAAAAAAGAAAAGCAAAACCAAAAAAATGAAAATCTCAAAAATGCCCCAAGAACAAGACAGAGAAGCTATAAGGGAAAAAGAGTGTGCGAAAAATAAGAGAGCAATATCATCTGCATTAAAACCTACGGAAAGGAAAACTTTCACCAGGTAAGAGAAGACCAATAGAATGCAAACACATGAAACCTAGTATAAAAGGCTTTCAAAAGATAACACGCCAACACAAAAACTAGAAAAGCAAACGCTTTGATATCTCATTAAAGGAATATCCAACCATAAATTTAAGTTGCAAGGAAGTGAGGTCCAATCTGACCTCACTCCATTTACTCGAACACCAGGAGACATGCCTGTCTCTTTACATAGACTTTAGTAGATTGCTCTACCTAATGCCAATATCAGACCACTTTCACTAGGGTAAAATCCTAAAACAACAAGTTGGCCTGCGAATGTGCATGTTCGCATTACAAACTACTCAAACGAAATCCATAACTGTGTATGTCACATTTAACCAGTCAGACAGCCAATGCGTCATCAGCATTAAATCATAGAGATAACAACATAAAAGAGATATTGCTTTCTCAACAGTAGCTCTTCATAAAAAGAGTATGTAAAGCAACAATGGAATAAATTGAAGCATCCAAGGTTACCATTGGAACCACAATCCTGTCCTGCCCTGTTTGCATCAAGAATGTATATGACAACAGGCCGATGCTCTGAGTCAAAACCCTGATGATGACACAAGTTAGTTACATAATAGTCTAACGCATAGTCTGAAATGATTATATATGTTGTTGGTGACTAGACAGAATCTTTAGGAAGACATCAATTTTTTAAGTCGAGCCTTTTTCTAAGAAAAATTCCTGAACATGATCAAACTGAACTTCATAAGGAAGGAGGGGAGCAATATTTCAAATAAGCAAAAAATTGATTAAACATCTACTCATACAAGTGCAATCATCACTAGCTTTCAGCCTTAAAGATCAAACCAGGAGAGTAAAAGAGAACATCCAGTCAAATAAGCTCCCAATCTTTCCATTCTTCTAAACTTATTTCATCTCACATAAAATCTAATTAAAGAAGTACAAGTTTCACTGAAGCGAACAACATTATATAACATCTGCTGAAACTAGAGATCAAGCCTAAACTTCCAAGCGATAATGTTAGGGAAGCCAACCTATCTTCCACATGACGGCTGAAGACAATGACATCTGTACCAAGTCTCATGGTGCTGGTTTTGAAGCCATTTCCATCTGAAAGATGAGTTTTGCGTGTGAACATAGAAAGAGCGCCAATAAAACTTGAATGTACTTACAAAGTGAGCAGAGAAGGTGTACATTGTCCGATGGCTGATTTCTCTTTTTTATCTGAAAATCCAAAACTCATACACTGCCTCAGTGCTTCAGGGTCCATCCCACCACCATCATCTAGTTGCAATGAGTCAGATTTTAGGAAGACATGAATCTAAGTGTGTTTCCTATTTAAAAAATATAATGACAGAGACTCCAAAATAACATCCAATTAAATATGCATACTAAAGAAGTTGAAGGTGGTAAAGACCTTGTATTAGCAATGCTGGGCTACCATCCCTTGGATTTAAGGTTTTGTCTACGATAACAAATTTGGCCCCATTTTGGATCTGTCCTTACAGGAAAACAATGAATAAGAACATTATATCACATTGCTTCAAATATGTGGAACCCAGCTAGTAGACTATTAAATGTTAATTGATAAATAAGAAAATGAGATGGAATTCACTGTTTGAGAGCTACTATTGTATCAACTTTTCGTTGATATTCCAATTGAAATGGGTATAACTATTCAAGTCTTCCTGTGGCACATCATCCTTGCTTTAAAATTTTTCTTAATGTATTTCAGAACAAGCCTACAACTATTCTAGGATAGTCAACACTTGCGGAGGAAAAGAAATATTATATTTTGGTCGATAATAGTTTCATAATCAGCAATCACCGTCAGAGGAGCACCTGAAACAAAATAGTACAATACTTAAAAAACTTTTGGCCAGAAGATCACCTCATCAACTGCATTGTCAAGCAACTCAGCTATGGCTGCAAAAGAAAAAAGCTGGTAAATCCAAACTGGAAAAAAAGGGCTTGATGTGGTTTCTGTCAAGAAATAGAATCCCTGTGATAGAAAATTCACAACCATCAAGTTCAACCTACCACCAAAGACCCACTTATGTGAAGTGGCATTTGAATGAAGGAACATAGGGTGGACATGGAGATAATTTCTTCCATCTGTTGAGTGAAAAAAGTAGTAAAAGAAAAGATAGAAATGCAGTTAATATAACAAGAATCTACAATTTACAGCGCATGTGGACAGGAGAATCAGCTAATTTCAATTTACAAGGTCAACATATTAAGTCTCAATAATCACTGGGACACTAATGTCTAGTCAGCAGCTGTGTCCAATTGAGATTGTAATGAAGTCTCAAAATACACAAGTAGGACTTAGGAGCCTAATACTTTGAATTGAGGTTTTGGCACTATGCTCATTATGGTAGCTTCCAGATTTCCAAAACTGCCGGTTAAGTGGTGGCGGACAGATGGTGGACATTGAGGAAAGGCCTGTATCGTCCAGAGCAGATTGCGCCTGATCCAACACACTGGTTCCACTTTTACCAGTACTTAAAGCATTCGAGCTTCTCTCTTCTCCAGATTCTTGTTTTTCAAGAAGTGATTTGGGCATCTGAAGCTGGACTTTTCGAAATACTCCACGAGGCACCATGCTCAAAGCCACCGCAATGTCTAGTCTCAAGCTGTCATATACACCTTCACAATTTCAGCTTTATGCAAGTCCAAGCAATGTGCAATGCCTGTAATTAGCACTGCATAACAAGTTAAAGAAAGCCAATAAACAAATTGCTCAGAGAAACATGAAGACAGTATGAAGTTCAAATTTAGTATATGAACCAGGGTTCAAAGGGATGCCTGGCAAATCTTTTCATTCGGCAACCAGTAGAATCCAACTCTTTTGGTTACTAAATGAACCAGAGTCCGTTCATACAAAGGGGCAGACTACATTGGTTATGACATGTTTCCAGTTAAATTGACTACCGGCTATCTATATAACGTTCACATCTCCGGTTTGCAGGCAAACCCGAACTTGAATGCGCTCATAAGCTCTCTTCAGAATTTCCTCACACATCATAAACAGAACACAATACGACGTTTTCCATAGTTCTTGAATGTTAAAGCGCGGCCAACATAAGACCACTCGAGTCTTAAACTACCGAACTCTCATTCCGGACAACCCCCCAAAAAAACCCAAAAAAAAAAAAAAAAAAAAACAAGAATTCGACGGAACAATCACGGTACATCGGACACGCCTCCGGCACGTAGCCGAAGCCGAACGTCACTTCGAAGCGAAGACGAAAAATGGCGGGTTCTAGGAAGCGTCAAGAACGTCCGAACAGCGCAAGCAATCACGCGAAGCACATTCCCGACGCATGAGCGTTAAACAATGAGGCAACAACAGACGGGCGACCCAACGTGCGTACAAACACGCGACGCGGAAGCGGGCACAACAAAACGTAAGACAGCGAAGGGTCGTCACCTCCTCCGACGCGAGAAAAAAAGCCCCACCACGGGGCACGACGCGTGAGCTGGCGACGCCTCGACGAGCTCCGGGGACCCGGAATCCTCGCCGGCCGCCCCCCGCGTGCGCGCTTTCTAGCTCGCTCCCTCGCCGGAACCCTCGCGCGTTCCGGGGGGAGGAGTCCCGGGTTTCCGACGGCCGGAGCGAGGGTCGCGGCGAGAGGGTCGGGAGGAGGCGGAAGGCGGCGGCGAGGCGGCGGCGGGGGAGGTAGGAGCTGCCTCCGGCGCACAGCGTGGCAGGCCTGCGTGCGTGCTTACTATCTATGTGATCGTCTGCTGCGACATGCAAGGTGGGGACATCGGACGGTGGTTTTATGTACTGTTTGGTTGTCACTGTTCTTGGTTTTCGCTTTTATTAAAATATGTGAACTTTGCCTTCTTACGCTTTAAGTGAAAGTTTGGTATGAAAACTCCCCCCCCCTTTTTATATTGCGAAAAATAAATAATTCAAAACATATTTTCTCAAAATAATCACTTCATTAAAAAATATTTGGACATGATTTATTGATGATAATTAAAATATTCTTAACTGACTAATTATTTCAAGTAATACAAGTAATCTTTTTAAGAAATTATTGTTTAAATTATTTATTTTTTTTTACTAAACTAGTTCATAAATTTTGACAAACAGAGTTTTAATTTTTGTACAAAGTCTAAGTTTTTAAGGTGTCTCCATAATTTTAAGTTGGGATGAAATCACTACCCTCAAACGCATTTTGGATTTGGGGATAATTACTAAACTAGTTCATAAATTTTGTCCAAATATACAATGTTATATATGAAGTTTTAATTAGTTTGATATAATCTCAAAAATTTAGTCTAATATATATGTCATTTCCAAAACTTTAATTTGTTCAATATGATTTCTAAATTTTTAGTACATATTTAACTTAGTCTCTACACTTTGAAAGTGCTTATATGATATTGTATATGGAGCGAAAATTGTTTTCCTTAGAGTTTTTATCCACCGAACTCTTTTTTATAATTTGACGTAGCTAATCTTTTGTCGGTTGCATATCGGCGAAAAAGTCACTCCGTCCGACAGCTGGGGGTCTTTCTATGGATACAGGTGTCATGTGCAGCAACTTCCCACATAATGTCACGTAGATCGGAAACCCCCCACAAAGTTGAATGAAGGTTCCTCTTTTTAACAAATTATTTAGTGTAAAAAACGGGCGCATATACTTGCAAAGTACAGTGGCTCACCGGATAAAATTCTCGACTCGATTTTCTAGAGCCGGATTTGCATTCAGAATGTCCGACCGGACCAGACGCTGTCAAGTCCAGATCCGACGTCGCCGGTCTTGGGTGACCGAGATCCGATGCCGATCAAGGCCGAGGGCGCCATTCTCAGCGGTCCTGATGGGCACAGCCCGAGAGAACGGAGAGGGACAGAGACGTCTACTTGTAAGGTACGCGGCGCATTACGATGGTCGATGGCGCGAGGATGCGACAGCGAGGTACGATGGCTCAAGAGATGCAAGGTGACGCAGACGAGGGCGCGTGAATCAGTGCTGGCTGGTTGCCAGCTGTGGTTGCAAATGGGGGAGAGAGATTGGGGGAAATTAGAATTTAGGGGTGCCTTCTGCAAAAAGAATATGTGCGGTTGAGCACGTGTTTTGTACGATAGGACACGGCACGAAACCCCTCGGCATCACGATTTTCTGATTATAGATGGCGTTCCGTTCCTGATTTCCTGAAGAAAGAAAACTTTTACATATTAGGGAAACCCTTCGTCCCTAAGCATGCCCCATTACCGTCAGAAAAGTGCCACTTTTTGGGTTCTCTCTTCTGTGAAAGGGATTTCACAACTGAGACGGCAAATTACGCAAGCCGTAGCTCTCGTGCCGGTTGTAGGCTGGTTCTAGTCCTACCTCTTTCCTATACTTGCGCCCCCGATGGGTGCGGCTAATTACAACAGACGCTCAGACTCGTGACCCCGTGCAGGTCCACAGGACCGGGGACGCTGCCGAATAAATGGGGAAGTCGACGTTGCGCGTGGGGCCGGAACAGAAGAACCAACCTCTTGAGCTCTATTGGTACAAGGTTTTTCTCCTCTACTGCTTCCTGAGGGGTTTGTCAAAGGAGCATTTCATGCATGGTACATGAACAGGCTGCTGCCAGCGGCGCAAGCAATCAGATTGTCAGTTGGATGCCATGCTAAACGCAGCAACTTCTGCTTCAAGTCGCAAGGAGTATCATTGGCAACTGAGCTCGAATTTTCGTGCGCTGCAAAAATAATATATAGAGACAGATTGAGACGACAAGGGGATAGAGAGCCTTAAGAGTATTTGACATGTCTGAAGAATTAAGAATTTACAAAGTCCAGAGTCGGACCTAGCCGGTAAAATCCACGCGCCAAGCTGGCTATTGACGACCTCCTCGCCCTTCTAGCGGCAGGCAGAGACGCCCTGTCAGTAAGATTGGAAATTTACAAGTAGCAGATGCTAATTTAGAGACTCAAACTCAGATGTGCACAAAATCTGTCTCAAGGGCGATGAACTGGCATTTGCCAAGTTTCAAATCTGCTTTTCCCTAATTCAGCATCGTCTTCTGCTGTCACTATCCTTAGAAGATATTAGAGAGTAGACCTCATTTAACAGCCATGTTTGGGAATATATGGAATGTGAGTTGGTGAGGGAAAAACCAAACTTTGAATTTTCCCTCTCATTTCTCTCTCCCAGAAATTTCAAAACCCCCCTTTCCACAACCCACCCCAGACTTTCACCTCCCAAACGTTAAGGCATATCTTAATCAGGCCATTATCGGAATGACAACACTAGCCCATTAAGAGATGTGACGGTAAAGGACCGTCGGCCAGTGCATGTGAGAAATATTCAAGATCTCTTGGTTGGCCATCCATAAAATCTACCGTTGCTAACAATGTTTGACAAAAATCAACCAGAATAGTTAACCCCAGGATAAAGCCTCGTTTAGTGAAGAATAACTCTAGCAGGGTCTTACAGTTGCAGGGGAGTAGATAATTTTCTAATTCTAATAACTACACAGATATGATATAATAATGAGGGGAAACAACAAACCACCAACCTGCTCGGATTTTTACGAGAACCAACCGTGACCCCTTCTGCACTCCCAAAACCACGAGAAAAAATGCGTAGAAGATAGCTGGAAATTTAAGATTATGTATCGTCAAATTAAAGCGGAAGAAAAAACCTATGGCTGCAAATTAATATCTACGGGACTGCAAATGCAACTGCTTAGTAACAGGGCAAACCTATATGAACCAGTAGCAAAATGAAGTCCATCTCCACTTAGGCAGCAGTCAAATTTATCGAATATGGAGTCATTGTCATACAAATCAGACAGCTGTTGAAAATATATTCAATGGTTAGCAATCTTACCCTAATGTAGAAATGACACAAGAATTAAAACTAGACTTTTGATCCACGGTATCTACAAAGAGGTCTCCTCATATATATAGATAAGGAGGTCGATCACGTTGGAAATTTTAACCATTTAAGTGGAAAGGCACGGAAAAGCAGCAACGATAGAAGATGAAAACTTATAACATAAAGATTGATACCGGAACGTATGATAGCAACTTAAGGCAAGAATTCTTAATCGACTCAATAGCCAGCCTGTACCTTCTGTTAAGATAAATAAGCCCCTACTTCCAGAGATGACATAGTCAATAATACTTAGATCATATATGATATTAATGTCTTCTAAATGGAAAGTATGAGACTGGCGTTGAAACAGACAAGTATTGTTCAAATTTAGCGGTTGGAAAGATGCAGGGAAAATAACCATGCTGTGCCAGAGTTGCTGCCGATAGAGAACATAGATTTTTAGAGATAACTGAGCTGGACCGACTGTTACTAAGAGAGCTTCAGCTTGCACATATATTACGATTGTAGTACAGCATCAACCATGTGATATGCCTCAAATGATCTATTCACTCATGCTGAACTTATTGTCCACATTATTAGCAAGGCCATAGTATCAAATTTGACTAGAGCACGATTTCTTCGAAATCAAAATATGTAAAAGTGCATATGGGTACAATTGAAGATCTTTATGACTTTAACTAAGCAAGCTACAAATGAAAATAAAAAGGAAAATTACTCTCCTTACTCTGTTACTGATAAGTGATAACAATAATGGACTGATGAAATATCCTCTTTCTATTGAAATTCACTTGTCGTAAACTAAAGGAATGAAAACATAACAACTGATACATATAAAGGTAGCTACCAAACATATGGTGATGAAATAAATCTTACTAGATTGACCATCATGCGATATGTGCTTACCCTTGGGCAAAGATGATCATGAACTTTGAATGTTGCAACTGGTTTAGAACCCATATGCAGATCCCAAAGCTATTTGAACATGTTCAGAAAGCAATAGAGAGAGGAAACCAATACTCAAATCAATAACATTTCAAAATTAAAATACCACAGAAGAAAAGCAAGATAGTGACACAAACAGAAAATGGCCTCAGCCGTGAGGTTTCAGCAGTCAATGTTCCTAAATAGATTCATCTTTTCTTCAAATACAGCATAATGAATAAGTTAAATACTCAAGGAAATTATCTTTCTTTCACTGAATTTCAATAGATGCTTATGACCCTGTTTTAAGTTCTAACACTGCCCAACATTTCCACCACTATGTCAAGGAAAACTGGAAAGTTATTATCTGATGATTTTCTGAGAAAACAGTCAATGGATCGTGTTCGTACTGCAAGCCAAGAAAGTATTCTTTTCTTAACTCTAACCCTACTTTTTAGCATTCCCTCAATGGACATTTTGCTTCTACACCGTGCACTACTTGCGATAATAAAGCGTGAAAACCATATAAAAAGCCTTTTGTTCTGCTTTAAAGAGATCAAATAACAATGATGGATAAGATAGAATCATTCAATAATCTATAGAGACCTTGTATTGCCAGCAACACTTCAACTGAGGGGAGAAAGATATTTAAGAGAAGCGCCATTTACTGAGATAATGAATTATCTAAATCCCCAAACATTTATTGAGATAAGAATTATTTAAATCCCAAAAGGACAAAGATATAATTGACTAAGACAGACTTGATTATTTTATTTCTCTCTTATCATTGAATAGAGGAACAGAAACCAACCCTGCAGTGTCCCATCTCCTTGTGCGTGTGCTTGCGTTGATTCTTTTTTCTTATCTTCATTTTTTAGCTGTTCAGGGATGTTGCCAATTCTTGAACAAAATAAACCATGAAAATTAGCTTACCTTTAAGTTTAAGTAATCACGACTCATAAGGTATCGGCCATCAGCTGCAAATTTTATGTCGGAGATTGATGCAATGATCTCTGAGAAAAATGATTTAGAACCATGCTGTTCTCCATCCTGTAAGCTGTATATCTAAGGTTTTGATGCCAGGTATCGGAACAAGAACGCGTGCAGGTGACAAGAAAACTTATGATATAAATGCACAATGGACCTTAAAAATCAAACAACATAGTTGGCCGACACTCACATCCTCGCACTATGATCGCATAAGGCTGATTGCCGCATATCAACTAGACGGATAAAACCTCTTGAACTGCTGTAAGCAAGCAGATTACAGTGAACCGGATGGAACTGAGCTGAAGTTATGACCTCTGCACAGAAGATGGAAGCGCTTACAAAATAACGAAAAAAAAGAAAGTGGGGGCAGCATCACAGTACATTAAGGGTGATTGCTAAGTCAAGCATTCAGTTAGCTACTGGCAGAAGTAAAGAATTGTCGGTGAGCAAAGCACTGAAATTACCAGTCAAATCCTCCATATTTGTTGGTTTGATGTCAATTATATTGAAACATTGACCACTGATCTCCATGTTCCACAAATTAATTCTAAGGTCATCGGCAGAAACAAAGGTCTCACCATCACTACAGAGAGATTATAAAACAAGAAACTGTTAAGTGTCATTTTTATTGCTTGCCTTCCACAATTCTAACAAGAAAAGCAAGTTTTAAGGAAATTTTAAGCAACCCAACCTTCACCTTCCCCTATAGAATGCCCTAGTAATAAACTGGTGTGAAATGACTAGAGATGCACCCGCTTAGGGACTTGTCATGTGTTGAAAAAGCACTAGACACCTATCATTAGGCACAGAGGATATTTTTTCATTGCTAAATCCTTTAAGAAACAGCCAGTTGGAAAGCCATGCTATTCTAGTGCAACTAGATATTATGCAGCAAGTTCTAACATAACCTAAAATAGTTATTCAACTGACTAAACAAAATAACCATCATTACCTGTTATTCGAAACTGAGTTTATGTTGAAATCATGAGCATGCGCATAAATCTTTCGACATCGTGCAAGGGCATCATCACTATTATCAGCAATCTAGTTTCGCATCAACAAATATTATTATCCTGTCACTTAAAGAATAAGGTTGGGAAAGGCACTAAATCTACACTGGTACCTACCCCTGGAAGTTCGTGCAAAGGCAACTCTTGCTGAGCTATTTTCTCTGTCCCCTCCGCATGATAGCCATCATCACAATTAATATTCTCTTGATCACTTAAGTAACTTCTTTCTGCCAGTAGTGCATTCTCTGGAGAAATATAAGGATTGAGATCCTTGTCTCTCACTTTCTTCATCCTACGCTCCTTTACCTGGCTTAAAAAATAACAAAACAGAACAAATTGGACAGCTAAAAGCACATCTAAGCTCGAGTAGGAGAACAATCAAATGAAACTGCAAAAGGGGGTAAGAAAAGGTAGTCAAGAAGGCCTAAAAAATTACCCTCATTCAACAATCATAGATGCGAATGAAGATTGATAGGTAATAGTCAACAAATTGGAATTCATTTATCAACAGATTTTTTTCTTCCATTTGAACTCATTGTACCCACAGCAACAAATATCAAGCATCTGTCTAGCCACTGCCTATTTTCTCACATCTTTCCTTATTTATATACTATAATTTGACAAAGACGCTCATGGAGTTACAGTACATTTACCCTCAACATTCTCTTCAAACATATAGATGAAACACTTGATCTTTGAAAAAATCATAACAATATAAGGAGAGGAAAAGCATCTGATATTCACTGCTGTGTTCCAAAAACCTTTTGCAGAAGAATTGAAAGAATGATTCTCTGTTCATCTGATAAATTATGAAACATCCAAACTATAAATGTTATCACAATATAGAAATATGCCCAGAGGGATTCTACTCTTCTTTTGAAGCAAATTTTCCCACTAACCACGAGCAGTTCTTCACCTTAGCAAATAATCAACACAACATGTTTGGTTTTGGAGAGAAGAGAAGGGATCTGAGCAGTTTATCCATAGATAATCCAGTTTGGTTTCTTTTAGTGAAGGGAAAAGAAAGGATCTGGAGTTTTCCTTCCACCATAAATCATTCTTAGTAAGTTCTGAAGTCCTCCAAAAAATGAGATTATAAATCATTTCCCTTTTCTCCTAATCAACCCTACCAAACACGATGCATGAGTTGATCTATTTCTTTTCTTTACTTCTCCCTAGAGATAACTAAATCATTTCCCCACTTTTGAATTCATCCCATGCAAACATAGTAAATGAATGAGTACATACTCTGAGCATTAGATTTGACTGTCATGTGAATTTCAAGATTCTAAGAACATGTCTCGAAAATTTGAAGACTGGAACATGGAAGGCCTTGCTGACCAGACATAACCATACCTTCCAGAGTTTGATTGTCCTGTCATTGGTCGAAAGCATGAAAAGCGATCCATTGGGCATTGGACACCATTTAACTTTATTGATTTTCTCTTCAATTTCCAAACTCTTCAAGTAATCAAACTAGAGAAGAAAAAAATATAACTACAATAATCTTTAAATATGGCACAATCAAGAATTAGCATACGCTCAAGAACAAAGTGTCAGCCCCACCTCGGGTTCGTGACTCTGAAATTCAGTCATATACCGATACTCGGGATGCCATGCCAAGTCAGAATCCGACCGCTCCAACTGACTCCGAAAACGGTGCTGATTCAAAGCACAAGCAATCGATTTTAACCAAGAATTTCCAAAAAGGTCAGAAAGATGGCGAAAATTCCAAAGAGAGGACGCGTCGCTCACATCTTTGCCGCCGTCCTTTCTCTTGAAGATGACGACACGGCCGCCGCGGTCGCCGACGGCGAGGTGATCCCCCGTCTTATCGAACTCGATCGCAGATACGACGTCATCTGAAAAGAACGCCACGCGCCGACAGCATAAGAAAAATCTCATCGCATCGCATCGCATCGCCGGTGATACGAATCACGAAAAGCACGAGTCAGAGCGTTTCGATTCCAGAAAAACTTCCGAATCCCCGACGCAGCCGCCGCTACCGCGACCGGCTTACTCGCGCGAGCTACGGAACAAGCAAAACCACACGCGATCGCTCTCCGAGACGGAGCGTCATCCTCGGACGGCGCTCGCCCGAGCGTCGAGAAGGAGAAACGACCTACTGAGCAAGCAAAGCGGGCTCACCGTCGCGAGCTTCCTCTCCGGGAGACGGCTCGCCGAGGACCTGAGAGAGCTTCCACTCGAGAGGCGGCGCGCCGGAGCCGACGGCGGTCGGCGTCATGATCGCTCGCGCGCAGGGAGACGACGACGACGACGACGACGACGATGACGAAGACTCATCGCTCTTATCCGATCGCTGTAGCGTTCGGATATCAGAGAAGAGAAAGGGACAGAAGTCCGTACGAGAGAAGGCGCCAAAGGAGCTTCGGCATGTTCTGGGCTTGGGCTGTTGATTTTCTTTTTTTCTTTTTTCTCTGATTCTAGGCCCATTAATTAATTTTCCTCCTTTTTTTCTTTTTTTTTAGTTTTGAAAAAACAGCAAAAATAAAAGACACCTGGAAATTTTTCGCTAGTGAATCCTATTTCATCGAAAAATAAAATAAATTCGTTGCGTGATTAAACTACTTTAGAGGGTCTATCTGTTTTGCGAATAATCCACATTTTGAAGAATACTCTCCCTAAAAATAATTGTTCCTATCATTTACAAAAATGGTTGAACGAAAAATAAGTTCAAAAATAAATTGCTATTTATAATGAAGATATTTTTATTAGTTAATTATTGCAAGTGATATAAATAATTATTTTTTAGAACAAATATTTTCCATGTTGTTCATTTACTGCGAAAACAAATAGATCTTAATAAGCTAAAGAACTTCACATTTCTCGTCTTGCGACTCCTACCTTTGATCGGACTTCTTGTTTCTAAATTCGCGCATTATTTTTCAATTTGAGTCTCTGGATTTTAATTTTGTAAGATTAAGCCCTTAATCCTAAATAATCAAGTCACTTCGACTCCAAGTTCCGATTCATTAAGAAATGTCTTTTACAGGACTTTTAGAAAACTCCGAGAATCTCACGAGCATTTTATGCCACTTGTTGCATGATATGTTGACCGAGAAGATAGAGTGGCAATCTATTTGATGGTGCATTTATTTTATAAAATAAATGATTTGAAATTCATTTTTTCTATAAATTATCGTTTATATCACTTAAAAATGAATAAATGAAAAATAATTTCCAAACTGTTGTCAATGATGAAATCATTTTTTTTATTGATCAATTATTTCAAATGATATAAATGATCAATTTTAGAAAAAAAATTCAATACATTTTCCTTGAAATAATTGGAACCTCAATTAGCTGCAAAGTATATTTTGATCAACACGAGTGAGCGACAGGTGGCAAATTGTGATATAAGAGTGGCTCTAAGGTATTTGTTATAATGTTAATATCATGCTCGTTGAAACTCACACATGGGTCAAATGACAAAATGGCTTCCTAAACATTTCAAAATGTTTGACTTGTTAAATCGTCACAATTTCTAAGTAAAACCACATGGAATCAATTTCTCCATAATTTCTACCTTATGAGAGAGATAAATTCGAGAAAATTACCCAATCACTCATAAATATACCAGTGCTTATGCTAATTTAGTCATAAATTTTTTAATTTTATCAATTAAATTTTTATAAGAAATTCTAATACGGTCTTTCTAGTCAATTCATGAGATAGATAGCAAGCAGTTTCCTAACAAAAATCGATCAAAAAGATTATATTAAAACTCATAAGATGGTTGGCAAATGATTTCCTAATAAAAATTGATTAAAAAGACTAAATTGAAATTTCAAGTAAAGTTGACTAGCTTCTCTCCTGATTTAATTACCACAGATGATTCGCGCCACATGGCTCCTCCCCAAATCTACTGCGGGTCGACTGTCGCGCCTCGAATCCACGCCGTGCAATTTGCCGAGAATGCTGGGCCCACGTTAGGACATGTCATTCGAAAAAATATCCGGGACCACCACGTCAGCGTTCCCGGACCACTCACACGGCGCCAAGGAAGCCGGAAAGGACGAAAATCGGGGCCCACTTTTCTGATCTTTTGTCCCCCTCCCCTCCTATGTGGCGCCTGAGTGGTCGGGACCATCTCCCGGACCACCATGTCATTCTTTGGAAAAGGACCACCTTATCTGATCTGATCACATCTCTGTCTCTGTACTGGTCCTTTTTTTTTTTTTGGTCAAACTCTGTACTGGTCTGAAAGGTCGCTGATCGAACATTTTTCCACGGGGCCCATCGTCTGCAAGCGTTTGGACTTACTGGGAAGGAAGGAAGATCCCAATTCGAAAAAGGGTCAACGCAGCAAAGTTTGAAACGAGGAATTCTGCAACGTGCTTTTTCTATGCGCAAAAAGGTGGTCTGCAACTACGACCGGAGAAAGCCGAAGACATTCTTGGCAATTTAAAGTGCTTCCAACAACAATGAATCGAATGCGACAACGTTGGGTGGTCGTAGAATGAAGAATGGATTTTCACCACGTGCCTGTACAAAGAGCTAAACCCGATTCTATCTAAGCTCGGATGCTTTGACCGCGTAGCGGCTGTTCGTCCGCGGGCTCCCCGTCATGCTGGAAGAGACCTCGGACACCATGAGCTGGTTCGACAGCCATGTGTGCGTGTATGAGCTTCTGGTGCTGGACTCGTCGGACAGCACGCTGGCGTTGAGGAACGGGGGCTGCTTTGGCTCTGGGACGGCATGGTCCCTTTTGCGGAGCATCTCGACAACCCCGGACATGGTCGGTCGCAGTTCCATGGAGGCTTGCGTGCACAGGAGGCTGATCTGGAGCACGTCCGACGCCTCCTGGACGGGGAATTTGCCTCGTAGGGCCGGATCGACGCATGCGGCTAAATTGTTCGACTTGTAATGCTTCCATACCTGAAAAGCAAATCATGAAAGTTCCATGGCTCCATCACACATCTGAACATTTTAATCTGCTAATACTAAACACGGTAAGCAATCTTACCGACTGTAATACCGAGTCTGACCCCTGTGCGAATATGCTGCTCTTCCTACCGCTCAAGATTTCAAGAACCAGCACCCCGAAAGCATAAACATCGGCTTTCTCCGTTAGCTGTCCTCTCACAAGATATTCGGGCGCCATGTAACCACTGTATAGTTTACCATCTTTTAGAAATGAGCTAAACTTAGCCCAGAGAAGATGTGATATGTGAAAACACTTTTGACTGGCCAAAACTTGTCAGATTAAGGAAAAAGAAAGTGCTGACTATGGTTTCGAGCACGCTAGTGATTGAACATGCATTCTTACAGTGTGCCGGCGATTCCCGTGCTGAGGTGAGACTTATCCGGAGCAATGCATCGGGCGAGCCCAAAATCCGCAATTTTCGCCATTAGATTCTCGTCGAGGAGGATGTTGCTGGATTTTATGTCACGGTGGATGATCTTCACTCCGCAGCCCCCGTGAAGATACGCAAGGCCCTCGGCTGTTCCTGTGATGATGCGCAGCCTCTCCTCCCAAGTCAGGACATGGGTTGCATCGTTTACTGCAGCAGAAGATTCTATTCGCTTATTGGGCCGCCTCGTACTTTAGAAAGAACAGCAGAAACGGAGTGTGGCTGTCGTAACAGAAGAAGTGGAATGGCAAGACACTTATGGAGCAGAGGAGCAGACTTTTGAAGCCTAATGACTCGGAAATCATAAGACGGAAACATTGATTGCAGTACTAGAAAACAAGTTATTGAGATTGCAAACTGAATCGATGCTTGTCCTAAAGGGTTAGATCTCTTCTCGGCATCAATCGATGACTATGTAACTGTTATGCAGTCAAGCAACAGCCAGCTACTTACCGAAAAGAACTTGATCCAGACTCCTGTTAGGAATATATTCGTAGACAAGGAGGCTCTCCGGGCCCTCGATGCTGCATCCCAAAAGCCGGACGAGGTTTTTGTGTTGGATCCCGTTGATCAGGTTCACCTCGTTGAAGAAGTCATCCACCCACTGGCGCGTGTTGAACACCAGCCGCTTCACTGCGACCACCTTCCCGTCAGGTAGTATCCCCTTGTACACGGAACCGGCCCCCCCTTGCCCTAGCTTCCTCGAGTCATGGAAGAAGTCGGTGGCCTTCTCCAGCGTCTCGTACTTGAAATACAAGCTAGACTTTCTGACGCTTGCCGGTAGTCTCATGAGGCTATGCCGCACTGAAAATGGATGAATGCGAAATTTGCACCGTCAAGCTCGTATTTAAGAATCACCGAGATTCCGTTGTACGCATTGGATTCGAATTGTTTACCTAGTTTCTCCTTGGAGTACTTTTTGTATCCAATGTATGTGCCGATGAGAACGAGAGAAATCGCCGCAGCAGCCGATGAGGCTATCGCTACAGTGATGCGGACCCTGGACGGCCCTGCGAAATGACAGAGACAGCATCGCATCCGTTCAAGTGATTCTATACCAACTACAAGTCAAATGTCAGGCGCCTCACAAAAATTCAGATTTGGCAGCCTTAGCACTCGAATGAAAGGTCAACATGTTCAAAGCAATATTCAGGTCGAGATTAGCAGAGTTCATTAGAAATTCTGAAAACCCGGCCACGTCGAATCACGGGATCAATCAAATCGAACTTAATCAGCGAACGTGGAGGAAACTACGGTTGGAAATACTGAAATCTGACAACAGACACGGAAGAGCCTCGGTTGCCCTGTAATGGCGAGGAGGCCATCTCTTAATGTCCGAAAAAGCAGTGACCAAGAGGCTAAGTTGTTACCTCCGCTGACGGGGACGCTGTAGAACTTCGTGGTGGAGTAACGGAGGAAGCATCCCGCATTCATGGCCCGCGCTTCTCCTGCGGGCGTGCAGTTTCTCGCCTTCGATACCGCATTCTCCAGACAGACTCTGCAGCCGCCGGCATCGAGCGTGCTCCAACACTGGGCCAAAGCATATACCCCGGTGGCTCCTTTAGCTCCGTCCTCCCCGGCCACTGCGAAGCCCCCGTTCTGCACCGCGCTGGCTGAGACATTCCTCAGCACCTGGTCCACCCTTTTCGAGAACTCGGCCGCTCTCTCCGCCGGGACTGTCGAATTGGAGCTACAGTTGAGCATGTCGTGCGTCGGATCCACGGTCTCGTTGTAGAAGTCGTAGCCGTCGTAACGGAGGAAGCAGCCGTCGAGGTAGAGCCGGCCGAAGCTGGGGAGGCACCGGGGGATCCGGGTCCGGCTCTCGGCGAAGCAGAGGAGGCAGTCGGTCTCGATCAGGTCGCCGTGGCACTGGGCGAGGCCGTATACCGCCGTCGGCGGCGAGGCGAGGGAGTAGTTGCCCCAGCGCCCGTCGGTTACGCTATCCAAGATCTCCCTCATGACGGCGGTGAACGTCGGGATGGCGGTCCCATTGGTCTTCCCGCAGAGGAGGCCCGCTACGGCGATCCGAGGGTCGGAGGCGGTGAGAGGGAAGAAGAGCGAGGAGAGCGCGAGCAGAGGGAGAGCGAAGTAAGCGGAGACCGCCACCGGGGAACGCATTGATGGGCTCGCTCCGTTCGACTCCATGGACTCTCTGCTTGAGAAAGGCTCGGTTATGAAATCTTTCCCTTCTCAGTTCTCTTCAAAGAGAAGAAGAAGAACAAAAAAGGGAAAGATCGCGTAAGCCGCAAACCAGCTGCACAACGCAATTCTGTCCTCCTTTCTTCTTCCTTCTTCTTCCTCCTTTTTTTTCTTCGGTGGAGCGACTAATTTGCCTTGGTGGGTTCTACTGTTTGGAGAGAGAAAAGGCGTTGCAGCTCGATTCAGAAGTCCTACGAGCCTGCGGTGTGCTTTTGAAAGGAGGTTTGCCGCGTCATGATGACTGACCCAACTGGGTTGAAATCTTTGCTGATCACAGAGAGAGAGAGAGAGAGAGAGAGAGAGAGAATGATGGCGATGGAAAGGCGAGGCCCCAAGCGACAGACTGGTGCTTGACTTTTGGGGCCTCGGATCTCATCATCGTCAACCCCTCTGCTTTCTTTATGCTTTCGGAAGGTGCCATGGGCGACGCCAGGTCCCAGGAGCTGCCGCAGAGGACATGCTTGATGACATGTTTGATGACAGTTCACTCTCTCTCTCTCTCCTGTAGGAAGCATGCAGTGTTTGACACGGCGCGATTGGTGGGGGCGGCGGTGGTGGAGACTCGACTCGACTCGATCCGGAGGTTTTTTTTTTTTGGTAAAACATCCGGAGGTTGAAGAGAACGGACTGATGCGAGAGAGCGGGAGCTGCAACGACTGACCGGACGACGTCGACGTCGACGTTTTTTTTTCCCTTTAGCGATTGTTCTCAGGCATTAAATTCGGGGAAGGTACCATGAATCTCCTACAGTGCACGGTCGTGGTCGGGTTGGTAGAAGATTCTCTTTTGTATCAAATTAGGGACCTAACCATGTACCGCTAAAATTGATTCGGTGTCTAGTTTTGACTTTAGATTATCGAATTTGGCCTCCGGCGTTTCCAATGAGACTCCCCATCCTCTCATTTTTCCTTCCACGTACGTTTGACCTTTTTACAAACCCATCGCTACCTCTGCGAGATGTCCTGGCTAATTTAGAGGCGTCGCACCTTCTCGAATGGATGGTGCTTTGCGTGTATGAGAAGACGATTGGGGGCACCCTGTTGTTTTTGTTTTTTTTTTGCCCGAATTTAGAATCTGAGATGCTTATACAAGACATTATCGTTTTTGAATTTAGAGATAAACACATTGGAAATTCCAAAAATTATCATAAAGGTTCAATTAAATCTCGAAACTTTTTGAAAAGTGTAATCGAGCTCTCAAACTTATTACGAAAATACAATCAAATCCTAAAATTTTCAAAAATTGTAATCATTGGAAGAACTTAGATTTGACTAATTTAATAAGTTTTAGAACTCGATTGTATTTTTTAAAGTTTTAAATCTTCCAATGCATTTTTCCTTTTGATGAATATATGACCTCTTCTACCCTTGTTATGAACCACTACATAGAGTTCCGCAAATAAAATACTTGTAGGAGCGTGACAAGATCGTCTCAATTCATAGCTTAAGTAGGAGGAAATCTAAGGAAAATTGAGCAAATTCTCAAATCAATAGGTTATAAGCACGAAGCGATCGGGCTATACTCTTCCATGCTTTCCAAAGCATCGATTCATCGGTAAGTCTTGCATGACATGATTCGGCGGATCATATGCACCGAGTCCTTGAGTGGTCGGGAAGCACGCAACGCAATTAAAATTCAATGTTCGGCCCGCACCAGAGTTTGAGCTCGAAATCTGTTTGGTCACCAAAAGCAAAATTATTAGGAGAAGGAATAAATTGGAGAAGGATACTAGAAGTGCTATGAGTTATATACAATGCTCATTTTAATGTTAATTTTTTTTTTCAAATCACTTAAGTCCACTTTTTTGAAAATACAATCACTTAAACGCCAACTCCAATTTAAATTGCCGAAAATCCAACGTAGCCATATTTTATTAATTTGTTAATCTTACGTGACTTGCCGGTGTGTCCAAACAGCATATAACCCCTAAACAACGTTTTGTAAAAGGTTAAAAAGTGATCACTTCAATGCAATCTTAATGAAAAAGTGATCGTGCTAAAAAAATGTCACCTTAGATAAAAATTTTAATCATAAATACCACGTAGATTCTTTAGTAGGAATTTCTCGCCGAAGACACTTAAGTGATCATTTCTCTTTGACTTTGGCTCTTAAGTGAGCCGGTAAAAACTTCTGACATTAACTGTTGTCCACCACTTATAACACTTTTAATGTTCTTCCCTCAAATAAATTGCAAGTGTTTGATGGTGGATGTCTCAATCTTAACTAGGTTTTGACCTTAAAAAAAAAAAAAAAAATTTGGTTTCGACCTTCGACTAAAAAATAAATTATCGATATGGCAACATCGGAACATCGGTCAGCTTTGAAATACTATGGGTTTTCGTTATCAAAACGCTGTTCTCCCCAATTTTCTTTGATCATTCACACATAGCCAGATCGGTCCCCCCTTTCCCTAATTTTCTTTAATCA
The DNA here is from genome assembly GCF_016545825.1 of Eucalyptus grandis. Taxonomy (NCBI): domain Eukaryota; kingdom Viridiplantae; phylum Streptophyta; class Magnoliopsida; order Myrtales; family Myrtaceae; genus Eucalyptus; species Eucalyptus grandis. Next base: position 2,513,358 of record NC_052613.1, read on the forward strand.
TTCATACATACCCGGCTCCCCCTCCTCCCCCAAAAAAAAAAATTCAACCACACACACTTACATAGCACCGGTTATGGAAAAAAAGTATATGCCTCAATTTCCAAAAGAGAAATGATTGGATGACAGTCTCTAATCTACTGTGAGAATAATAGTCTATTTTTGGTTACAAAAAACTAAAGGCTTTATTAGTATAATAGTCTTTAAACTATTTTGAAAATAACAACTTTTTGGGAACTGCAAATTCTTGAAGATGTAGACCCTACAATAATTTAAAATTATTTGTTATTTAGTTTTTGTGGTTCCAAACAGGCAGTTATTCTCATAGTAGATTTAAGACTCTCGCCAAATCATTTCTTAAAATCAAATAACAAATAATTATAAATTGTTATGGAACTCACTATTTTGATAATTTGTGTCTCATAACAAACTATTATTCTCATAGTAGTTCAATGACTATTATGTTAGCAAAATCCATTTTCAAAGCTTAACCGTACATAAACAATAAATTTATCTCAAGAAAAAATATGTCCAAATATAATCCCCAAAAAAACAAAAAAAGAAAAGAAGGCCTAACACTATGATTCAATATCTAATATTTTAATAAAAAAATGCATCTCTTTTTTGAATATTTTATTTCACGAGATTTTGTTAGACCCATTATCCATATTGAAAAAAGAAATTAATTTTTTTTTTTTTTGACTAACAAATAGGATTTCCGCTCAAAACTCTTTGTTTCATTTTTTTATTTTGACGAATACAATCAAAGTTGACAGCCAGAAATTTTCTTTTAGCTCTGGATTTAGGGAAACCCGCAAGTGGCTAATAACACGAGGATCATCATTTCTTTTAATTGAAGGGCATTTTCTTTTTCGTGTGCTTTTGGCCTTGTGTGAAGATAATTTTATATATAATATTTAACTTTTGGTCTTTTACCAAGTTTTAATTCACTTGCTTAGTGGGTAAACTTCACGCACCAAAAGAAAAAGTTAACAAACTTCCAGTTCAAAATAAAATCAATACAACACCAAAAGTTTATTATTTCAAGGTAAAAACGAGAAAATATTCGATAGAGTCAAATGTCGAAAAACTAGTAAAATGAAATGGATGTCATTGGAGTCACGACCACGCAAAATTAGACGTCGAAATCACGTAATTCTTTTAGCAAGGAGAAAATGAATTGCCACGGCACCATACTTAGGTTGAAATTCACGGCAATGAATTTTTCGGCATAATACGATTGTTTGGTGACCAAGGGAAAAGTGCTTTGAAAAGTAGCCAAAAGCACTTTTTCCCTTAGAAAAAAACCGACGAATTTGAAATCTTGATGGTGTCTCTAGAAGCTCAAAGGTACACAAATTCCAAAGGAGCAACAGTTAAAAAGGGGATTACATTGACAACTGCCGTCCAGCCATTTATTGAGCAATCAAATAATGAAAATTTATAATTTTCAATGAACAGTTTTTCACGTGTCGTGTATAATAAGATAAGATTTTTTTTGTAATAGTACAAATAAAACGAGGCGGACGAGAACCCTGGTGGGGAGAAAAGGTTTGCCTATTGGCTATTACCGTCCAAAGGAGAGTTCACTGATTTCATCATCACCAACACCTTTTAAAACTTTTTGATTATTATGCAATTAAAAAAGTAGAAGAAGGGGAAGGAGAGAGAGATAGGCGCCGCCCCCGGGGCGGTGGGGTTTGGGTTTGCGTTGACTATGACCATGCGTGCCTATTGACAGAGTACTCCCTACGGTCAACTTTTCAATAGAGAGAAAATATCAGATATGACCTAAAGAGAAAAAAAAAAAAAAAAAAAGAGAGAGAAAAGATCAGATATGACCTAAAGAGAAAAAAGAAAAAAGAAAAAAAAGTGATGCTGGCGACATGGCAACATCAATCCACATCCATCTCTCTCGTGAAAGCGAATGGAGAAATTAGTAAAGATGGATTATTTTTGACATTAGATTAGCTTATCTCTAACCTTTTTTTTTTTTTAACTTAGCCAAAATATAGTTGGCATTAACCCCTAGTTTAAGCTTCATAAACCCTTCAACCCCGAACTCAGCTCATCGCACAACATTTTTTTATTTATTTGTTTAGTATTATCCTATGTTTATTTTACAAATCATTGTGTGTGCTAAATATTGCATGCAGGTTGTGAAATCCTACTCCATCATTCACTTGTTCTTCAACCTCTCGAGAATGTGGGGAATTAAACTCTTCACATCTCATTTCCTAAGTAAGAAAGATAGTCATTGGAGCACAACACTTTAAATTTACCAATTCTTATGTGAAATTTCTAGCATTAATCATGGGGTTGATACAAAAAAAAAAAAATCACAATTGTTTATCTACACCTAATTTTCATGTCATAAAAAATAGTAAATTGATATGCATGTGACAAATTTTTGCTCTAATCCTAAATAATTGCTGACATGGAAACACACTTGGCAAACAACTCGATTTTTGGGAAGCTGGATCTGAAGAATATAAATTGAGATCGGAATTTGCAAAAACTTACTAGTTTGTCCTAAGAGCTCCTTCACATTTCAAAAATCTCAAAAATTCCAAAGAGAGGACGCATTGCTCACATCTTTGCCGCCATCCTTTCTCTTGAAGATGATGATACAACCGCCACGATCGCCGACAGCGAGGTGATCCCTTGTCTTATCAAACTCGATCGCAAATATAACGTAATCTGAAAGAATGCCACGCACCGACAGCATAAGAAAAATCTCATTGCATCGCTAGTGATACAAATCATGAAAAGCACGAGTCAGAGCCTTTCGATTCCAAAAAACTTATAAATCCCCAACATAGCCGCCACTACCGCAACCGGCTTACTCATGTGAGCTACGAAACAAGCAAAACCACACGATCGCTCTTGAGATGGAGCGTCATCCTCGGATGGGGCTCTTGCTTGAGTTCGAAAAAGTAATCCAGAGAAGATATACTATTTATTGTAATAAGAACATCAATGTAAAGAATATGATAACAACTTTATAATATCCTTCCATTTACAAATATTGAAGAAGAAGAAAATAAGATATAACATAAAATTGGATGTGAGGTACGGATATCCGAATCTCCTTAAGGCAATTAGTTTTTGCCAATGGTGCTCCACAAATTCACGAACTATGCCCCCTAAGATACAATACCTCGAACTTGTTTGGATTAGCAATATGTAAACAGGACTCAGTCAAACTGTTCAATTGAACCAACACACTAAGAAAAATCAGAAGAGTAGGAAAGTGTATCAAAGCCTTTTTTTAATTGAGTCGGAAAAAACCAAAACTATAACCATAATGAAGCTCTATGTCCCTATTTATTTATAGATATTTTTAATTCATGTACAGAAGAAATACATGAATTAAATAGATGCATGTATCTACAAAATTCATGAATCAAGAGATACGAATTCATAGACACATGAATTCAAGGGATTCGTAAACTCTATAAATACATGAACTAAAAGATACATAAAACTAGGAAATTCATGAATTCAATAGATACGTGAAAAAAAAGTTTAAGAAATTCATGAATTCAAAAGAAATACGTGAACAAAAAAGACGTATTTTAATTTATCGACTTTTATTGATCCATTAACCATAATTATAACAAAACGACCTATTGAGCAAGCAAGCAAGCTCGCCTTCCTCTTTGGGAGATGGCTCGCCGAGAACCTGAGAGAGCTTCCACTCGAGAGGCGGCGCGTCGGAGCCAATGGCGGTCAACGTCATGATCGCTCGCTCGCAGGGATACGACGACGATGACGACGACGACAGGGACGACGACTCATCGCTCTTATCAGCTCGCTGTAGCGTTGGGATATCAGGGAAGAGAGAGGAAGTCCGTACGAGAGAAGGCGCCAAAGGATCTTCGGTATGTTCTGGGCTTGGGCTGTTGATTTTCTTGTTTTCTTTTTCTCTGATGACTCTAAGCCCATTATTGATTTTCCTCTTTTTTTTTTTTTTTTTTGAGAAAACAGAAAAGATAAAAAACAATTGGAAATTTTTGCTAGTGGATCCTATCTCGTCGAAAAAAAAAAGAAAGAAAGTTGTTGCATGATTAAACTAATTTAGAGAGTTCGCCTGTTTCGCAAAGAATCCACATTTGGAAGACTATTCTCCCTAAAATAAATCGCTCCCATTACTTACAAAAATGATCGAAAAAAAAAATATGTTTGAAAAATAAATTACCATTTATAATGAAGATATTTATTATTAGTTGATTATTATAGCGATATAAATAATTATTTTAAGAAAATTATTTTCTATATCGTTTATTTGATGTGAAAACAAATAGATCATAGTAAGCTAGAGAACTTCACATTTTTCGTCTTGTGACTCCTAGGACTTATTCATCGGCCTTTGATCAGACTTCTCGTATGTAAATTCGTGCATGATTCTTTGATTTGGGTCTTTGGATTTAAATTTTGTAACATTAAGCCCTTAATCCTACGTAATCGAGTCACTTCAACTCCAAGTTCCGGTTCATTAAGAAATGTATTTTACACGACATTTTCGAAAACTCTGTGCATCTCACGAGCATTTTATGCCACTTGCCGCATGATATGTTGACCGAGAAAATAGAGTGGCAATCTATTTGATGGTGCATTTATTTTATGAAAAATAAATAATTTGAAATTCGTTTTTTTTTTTTTCTATAAATAATTATTTGTATTGCTTACAAAAAGAAATAAATGAAAAATAATCTCCAAACTGTTGTCAATGATGAAATCATTTTTTGTTCAATTATTACAAAGACATAAATAATCAATTTTAGAAAAATATTTTTCAATGCATTTTTCTTGAAATAATCTTAACCTCAATTAGCTGTAAAGTATCTTTTGATTAATACGAGTGAGCGTTGGGTGGCAAATTGTGATATAAGAGTGGCTCTAAGGTATCTATTGTAATGTTAATATCATGCTTGTTGAACCTAACAAATGGGTCAAACGACATAATGACTCCGAAACGTTTCAAAACGTTCGACGAGTCAAGTTGTTGCAATTTTAGCCTCGTGCGAATCAATTTCTCCATAATTTCTACCCTCGAGAGAGATAAATTCGCGCGACCCTATAAATCGGAGGTTGCTAATTTAGTAACCTCGGGCGAAATTTTTATAGAAAGTTCTAATATGGTCATTTTGATCAATTCATGAGATAGCCAGCAAGTGATTTCCCAATAAAAATCGATCAAAAAGATTATATTGAAACTCATAAGATGGCTTTAGATTTTTTTTTTAAAAATAAAATAAATAAAGGGTAATAACGGAAATATGAAAAATCAATAGGGTAATTTAGGAAGAAAAAAATATTTGCCACGTGGGTATTTCCTAAATCTACTGCGGTTCGACTTTGAATCCACGCCGTACAATCTGCCGAGAATTGCCCCATGTTAGGACATTCTTTGGAAAAGAACCACCTTATCTGATCTGATCTGATCCCATCTTTGTACTGTTTGAAAAGGGGCTGGATGTCCTACCTAAGCTTTTAAATATCGTCTGCAAACGCACCCAAAAGATCCCAATTCCAAAAAGGGTCAACGCAGCAAAGTTTGAAACGAAGAAGAATTCTACAACGTGCTTTTTTCTATGCGCAAAAAGGTAGTCTGCAACTACGACCGGAGAAAGCAGAAGACATTCTTGGCAATTTAAAGTGCTTCCAAAAACAATGAATCGAACGCGACAACGTTGGGTGGTCGTAGAACGAAGAATGGATTTTCACCATGTGCCTGTACAAAGAACTTAACCCGATTCTATCTAGGCTCGGATGCTTCGACCGCGTAGCGGCTGTTCGTCCGCAGGCTCCCCGTCATGCTGGAAGAGACATCGGACACCGTGAGCTGGTTCGACAGCCATGTGTGCGTGTATGAGCTTCCGGTGCTGGACTCGTCGGACAGCACGCTGGCGTTGAGGAACGGGGGCTGCTTTGGCTCTGGGACGGCATGGTCCCTGTTGCGGAGCATCTCGACGACCACGGACATGGTCGGTCGTAGTTCCATGGACGCTTGCGTGCACAGGAGGCTGATCTGGAGCATGTCCGATGCCTCCGGGACAGGGAATTTGCCCTGTAAGGCCGGGTCGACGCACGCGGCTAGATTGTTTGACTTGTAATGCTTCCATACCTGAAAAGCAAATCATAAAAGTTCCATGGCTCCGTCACGCATCTTGACATTTTAATCTGCTGATACTAAACACAGTAAGCAATCTTACCGACTGTAATACCGAGCTCGACCCCTGTGCGAATACGCTGCTCTTCCTACCGCTCAAGATTTCAAGAACCAGCACCCCGAAAGCATAAACATCGGCTTTCTCCGTCAGTTGTCCCCTCACAAGATATTCAGGCGCCATGTAACCGCTGTATAGTTTACCGTCTTTTAGAAATGAACCAAACTTAGCCCAGAGAAGATGTGATATGGGAAAACACTTTGACTGGCCAAAACTTGTCAGATTATAGAAAAAAAGAGTGCCGACTATGGTATCAAGCATGCTAGTGATTGAACATGCATTCTTACAGTGTGCCTGCAATTCCTGTGCTGAGGTGAGAGTTATCCGGAGCAATGCATCGGGCGAGCCCAAAATCCACAATTTTCGCCATGAGATTCTCGTCGAGGAGGATGTTGCTAGATTTTATGTCCCGGTGGATGATCTTCACTCCGCAGCCTCCGTGAAGATACGCAAGGCCCTCGGCTGTTCCTGTGATGATGCGCAGCCTCTCCTCCCAAGTCAGGACATGGGTCGCATCGTTGACTGCAGCAGAAGATTCTATTCTCTTATTGGGGCCGCCTCGTACTTTAGAAAGAACAGCAGAAACGGAGTGTGGCTGACGTAATAGAAGAAGAGGAATGGCAAGACACTTATGGCGCAGACTTTTGAAGCCTAATGACTCGGAAATCATAAGACGGAGACATTAATTGCAGTACAAGCAAACAGGTTATTAAGATTGCAAACTGAGCCGATGCTTGTTCTAAAGGGTTAGATCTCTTCTCGGCATCAATCGATGACTGTGTAACTGTTAAGCAGTCGAGCAACAGCCAGCTACTTACCGAAAAGAACTTGATCCAGACTCCCGTTAGGAATATATTCGTAGACAAGGAGGCTCTCTGGGCCCTCGATGCTGCATCCCAAAAGCCGGACGAGGTTTTTGTGTTGGATCCCGTTGATCAGGTTCACCTCATTGAAGAAGTCGTCCACCCACTGGCACGTGTTGAACACCAGCCGCTTCACCGCGACCACCTTCCCGTCGGGTAGTATCCCCTTGTACACGGAACCGGCCCCCCCTTGCCCCAGCTTCCTCAAGTCATGGAAGAAGTCGGTGGCCTTCTCCAGCGTCTCGTACTTGAAATACAAGTTAGACTTTCTGACGCTCGCCGGTAGTCTCATGAGGCTATGCTGCACTGAAAATGGATGAATGCGAAATTCGCACTGTCAAGCTCGTATTTAAGAATCACCGAGATTCCATTGTACGCATTGGATTCAAATCATTTACCTAATTTCTCCTTGGAGTACTTTTTGTATCCAATGTATGCGCCGATGAGAACGAGAGAAATCGCCGCAGCAGCCGATGAGGCTATCGCTACAGTGATGTGGACCCTGGACGGCCCTGCGAAATGACAAAGACAGCATCGCTTCCGTTCAAGTGATTCTATGACAACTACAAGTCAAATGTCAGGGGCCTCACAAAAATTCGGATTTGGCAGCCTTAGCACTCGAATGAAAGATCAACATGTTCAACCCAATATTCAGGTCGAGATTAACAGAGTTTATTGGAAATTCTGAAAACCCGCCCACGACGAATCACGAGATCAATCAAATCGAACTTAATCAGCGAACGTGGAGGAAACTACGGTTGGAAATACTGAAATCTGACAACAGACATGGAAGAGCCTCGGTTGCCCTGTAATGGCGAGGAGGCTATCTTTTAATGTCCGAAAAACCAGTGATCAAGAGGCTAACTTGTTACCTCCGCTGACGGGGACGCTGTAGAACTTCGTGGTGGAGTAACGGAGGAAGCATCCCGCATTCATGGCCCGCGCTTCTCCTGCGGGCGTGCAGTTTCTCGCCTTCGATGCCGCATTCTCCAGACAGACTCTGCAGCCGCCGGCATCGAGCGTGCTCCAACACTGTGCCAAAGCGTATACCCCGGCGGCTCCTTTGGCTCCGTCCTCCCCGGCCACCGCGAAGCCCCCGTTCTGCACCGCGCTGGCCGAGACATCCCTCAGCACTCGGTCCACCCTATATGAGAACTCGGCCGCTCTCTCCGCCGGGACCGTCGAATTGGAGCTACAGTTGAGATTGTCGTGCGTCGGATCCACGGTCTCGTTGTAGAAGTCGTAGCCGTCGTAACGGAGGAAGCAGCCGTCGAGGTAGAGCCGGCCGAAGTTGGGGAGGCAGCGGGGGATCCGGGTCCGGCTTTCGGCGAAGCAGAGTAGGCAGTCGGTCTTGATCAGGTCGCCGTGGCACTGGGCGAGGCCGTACACCGCCGTCGGCGGCGAGGCGAGGGAGTAGTTGGCCTTGCCCCAGCGCAGGTGCGCGACGCTGCCGGAGATCTCCCTCATGACGGCGATGAAGTCAGGGACGACGTTCCCGGCGACAGTCCCATTGGCGTTCCGGCAGAAGAGGCCCACTACGGCGATCCGAGGGTCGGAGGCGGCGAGCGGGAAGAAGATCGAGCAGAGCGCGAGCAAAGGAAGAGCGAAGTAAGCGGAGACCGCCACCGGAGAACGCATTGACGGGCTCGCTCCGTTCGACTCCAAGAGCTTTCTGCTTGAGAAAGGCTCGGTTATGAAATCTTTCCCTTCTCAGTTCTCTGCAAAGAGAAGAAGAAGAAAGAAGAAGAAAGGGAAAAGATCTCGTAAGCCGCAAACCAGCTACACAACGCAATTCTGTCCTCCTTTCTTCTTCCTCCTTCTTCTTTCTTCTTTTTTTCTTCAGTGGAGCGACTATTTGCCTTTGTGGGTTCTACTGTTTGGAGAGAGAAAAGGTGTTGCAGCTCGAGTCATGATGACTGATCTGATCCAACTGGGTTGAAATCTTTGCTCATCAGATAGAGAAGGAAGGGGGAGGGGAGGGAGAATGATGGAGTTGAAAAGGCGAGGCCCCAAGGGAGAGACGGGTGCTTGACCTTTGGGGCATCGGATCTCATCATCACCCTCTGCCTTTTTATGCTACAGTAGGGTTTTCGGAAGGTGCCATGTGCGATGCCAGGTCCCAGGAACTGCCGCAGATGACACACTTGATGACATGTTTGATGACAGCTCGCTCTCTTTTCCACCCCACCACCCCCCGGCGGCGGTAAGTGGAATGCAGTGTTTGGCATGGCGCGATTGGTGGGGGAGCCCGAGAAAGACTTTGGGTTGACGGCGGTGGAGATGAGACTCGATCCGGAGGTTGGACAGAACGGAGAGAACGGACCGATGTCTGACACAGAGAGAGAAAGAGAGTGAGAGAGCTGCAACGACTGACCGGACGAGGGCGACAGTTGTCGACGTCGATGTCGACATCGCTGTTTGCTTCTTTAGCGATTATTCTGCGGCATTAAACTCAGGGAAGGTACCATGAATCTCCCAAACTGCACGGTCGTGGTTTGGGTTGTTATAAGATTCTCTTTTCTACCAAATTTGGGGCCAAACCATGTACCGCTAAAATTCATTCGGCGCCTAGTGTCGACTTTAGATGATCGAATTTGGCCTCGAGCGTTTCGGATGAGATTCCCCCCTTCATTTTTCCTTACATGTACACTTGACTTTTTCCGGTCCCATCGCTCTCGTTGGGAGATGTGCAGGCTAATTTAGAGGCGGTGAAATTTTATAGGATCAATTGCTTAATACTGAGTGGTAAAATTTAATTGGAGAGGCAAATGAAATACGAAAAAATTCGAACTCAAAACTTTTAGTGGAAATTTAATTAGAGAAGTAAATGGGTCTGCAAAAATTCGACGTCAAATCATGTACCACTAAAATTCATTCGGCATCTAGTTTTGACTTTAGATGATCAAATTTGGTCTCGAGCGTTTCGGATGATATTCCCCCCTTCATTTTCCCTTACATGTACGTGTGACTTTTTTTGGCCCCTTCACTCCTGTCACGAGATATTTTGGCTAATTTAGAAGCAGTGAGATTTTGTAGGAGTAATATCAATATAATTAGGGAGGTAAATGAGACTTGGAAAGATTGAATTCAAAACCTTCAATAGAAATTTAATTGGAGAAGCAAATGGAGTCTAAAAGGATTCAATTTCAAAACTTTCAGCTCTAATATCATATGAGAATTTTGTGAGACCACTATCAACTATTATAAAAGCTTAAACTCTTAGATGATGGCTTATTATTTATATATAGAAGTGTTGCACCTCCTCGAATGGGTCGTTAGACTGACAATTTGAGCTTAACTTTTGGTGCTTCGTATATATGAGAAGATGATTGGCCACCCTATTGTTTTTTTTTTTTTTTTTTTTGGGCTTGAATTTAGAATTTGAGATGTCTATATGAGACACTATCATATTTGAATTTAGAGATAAATGTATTGTAAGTTCTAAAAATTATCATGAAAATTCAATTGAGTCTTGAAATTTTTTAAAAATGTAATTGAGTTTTAAAACTTATCAAAAAAGGGTAGTCGACTCCTAAGACTTTCGAAAATTGTAATCACTGAAAGGACTTAGATTTGATTGATTTGATAAATCTTTAGAACTCGATTGCACTTTTTAAAAAGTTTTAGATCTTCCAATGCACTTATTCCTTATATTTATATATGACCTCTTCTACCCTAACTATGAACCACCGCATAGAGTTCCGCAAATAAAATACTTGTAGGAGCGTGGTAGTTTGTCCAAGATCGTCTCAATAAATAGCCAAAGTAGGAGGCAATCTAAGGGAAATTGAGCAAATTCTCAAATCATCAAGTTACAAGCGCGAAGTGATCGGGCTACTCTTTCGTGCTTTACAAAGCACGTGGAATAAAAGAATGACAAGCATCGGTTCATAAGTAAGTCTTGCATGACATGATTCGGTGAATCATATGCACCGAGTCCTTGAGTGGTCGGGAAGCATGCAACGCAATTAAAATCAGGGTTCGGCCCGCGCTTGAGTCTGACCTCCAATTCTGTTCGGTTGCCAAGAGCAAAATTACTAGGAGGAGGAATAAATTGGGAGAAGGATACTAGAAGTACCTAAGTTATGTATAATGATCACTTTAATGTTAAAAGTTTTTTTTTTGAATTACTTAAGTGACATTTTTTTGAAAAAATAATCACTTAAGCACCAACTCCAATCTAAATCACCGGAAATCCGATGTAGCCATATTTTATTTATTTGTTAATATTACATGACTCGCCGATGTGCTCAGACAACATATAACCCCTAAACAACATCTTGTAGTAGGTTAAAAAATGATTGCTTCCGTGTAAGTTATTGTAAAAAAATGATTATTTTAGTGCCAATCATTGTTAAAAAGTGGTCACTTCAATGCAATTTTAATGAAAAAGTGATTGTGCTAAAAAATGTCACCTTAGATAAAATTTTTAATTATAAATGCCACGTAATTTCTTTAGTCGTAATTTCTCTTTGGAGGCACTTAGGAAATCGTCTTTTTTTTTTTTTTTTTTCTGATTTTGACACTTAAGTGAGTTAGTGAAAACTTGACACTAAGCGTTATACATAATTTATGACGCTTTTAGTGTTTTTTTCTCGAAATAAAACTGCAATTGTTTGATGGTGATGTCTCGATCTTAACTAGGTTTCGACCTTCAAAAAAAGAAAAGAAAAAAGAAAATTTGGTTTCGACCTTCTACCAAAAAAGAAATTATTGATATATGGAACATCGTTCAGCTTCGAAATAGTATGGGTTTTCGTTATCAAAACTTTATTCTCCTCGATTTTCTCTGATCATTCGTACATAGCCAAATCGGTCCCCCCTTTCCCCATTTTTCTTTAATCATTCATAAACAACCAGACCGGTTCTCCCCCCCCAAAAAAAAAAAAAAAAAAAAAAAGAAAGATTCGACCACACATGCATACATAGCGCCGATTATGGAAAAAAAGAGTATATGCCCCAATTTTCAAAAGAAAAATGATTGGGCGAAAGTCTCTAATCTATCATAAGAATAACAATCTATTCTAGACCACAAAAAATCAAAAACTTTGTTAGTATAAAGTCATTAGGCTATCGTGAGAATAATAACTTTTTGTGAGTTACAAATTCTTGATGGTGTAGACCCCACAATAATTTAAAATTATTTGTTATTTAGTGTTTGTGGTTCCAAACAGGACGGTTATTCTCACGGTAGATTTAAGACTCTTACTAAATCATTTTCAAAATCAAATAACAAATAATTATAAATTGTTGTGGAACCCGTTACTTTAATAATTTTTATCTCACAACAAACTATTATTCTTCTAGTAACCTAATGACTATTATGGTAGCAAAACCCATTTTAGAGTTTAACCGCACATAAACAATAGTTTTATCTCCTTTGCAAAAAAAAAAAAAAAAAACAATAGTTTTATCTCAAGAAAAAATATGTCCAAATATAATCCAAAACAAAAGAAAAAGAAGGCCTAACGCTATGATTCAATAACTAATATTTTAATAAAAAAATGCATCTCGTTTTTGAATATTTTATTTCACGAGATTTTATTACACCCATTATCCATATTGAAAAAAAGAAATGATTTTTTTTTTTGACTAACTAATAGGATTTCTGCTCAAAACTCTTTGTTTCATTTTTTATTTTGACGAATACGACCAAAGTTGACAGGCAGAAATTTTCTTTTAGCTCTGGATTTTAGGGAACCCCGCAGGTGGCTACCGTTGCATATAAATAACACGAGATCATTTCTTTTAATTGAAGGGCATTTTTTTTTTTTTTTGGGTGCTTTTGGCCTTGTGTGGAGATAATTTATATAACTATTTAACTTTTGGTCTTTTACCAAGTTTTAATTCACTTGCTTAGTGGGTAAAGTTCACGCGCCAAAAAAAAAAAGTTAATAAACTTCCAATTCAAAGTAAAATTAATATAACACCAAAAGTTTATTATTTCAAGGTAAAAATGATAAAATATTCCGACAGAATCAATTGTTGGAAAAAAAGGAAAACAAAATGGTTGCAATTGGAGTCACGACCACATAAAATTGGACGTCGAGATCATGTAATCCTCTTATCAAGGAGAAAATGAATTGCTACAGCACCATACTTAGGTTGAAATTCACGGCACTTGAATTTTTTAGCATAATACGATTGTTTGGTGACCAATGGAAAAGTAAACAAAAGCATTTGTTTTCCGTATAAAAAAACCGATGAATTTAAAATCTTGATGGTGGCTCTAGAAGCTCAAAGGGAACAAATTCCAAAGGAAAAACAGTTAAAAGGGGATTACATTGACAACTGCCGTCTAGTTATTTATTGAGCAATTAAATAATGAAAATTTATAATTTTCAAAGCACAGTCTTTCATGTGCGGTGTGTAATAAGATAAGATTTTTTGTAATAGTACAAATAAAACGAGGCGGACGAGAACCCTGGTGGGGAGAAAAGGTTTGCCTATTAGCTATTACCGTCCAAAGGAGAGTTCACTGATTTCATTATCACCAACACCTTTTAAAATTTTATGATTATTATGCAATTAAAAAAGAAGAAGAAGGGGAAGGAGAGAGAGAGAGAGAGAGGGTTGGTTTTGGTTTGCGTTGGCTACGACCATGCGTGCCTATTGAGAGGGTACTCCATACGGTCAACTTCTCCCATTCCATCGTGCGACTCTTCAAAAGATAGAAAATATAAGATATGACCGAAAGATAAAAAGAAAAGAAAAGAAAAGTAATGCTGGCCACATGGCAACGTCAATCCACATCCGTCTCTCTCATGAAAGTGAATGGAGTATTTAGTAAAGATGGATTAGGTTTGGCATTAGATTAGCTTATCCCTAATCTTTTTTTAACTTAGCCAAAATATAGTTGGCATTCACCCCTAGTTTAACCTTCATAGCAAAAGGAGCTTAAATCCTTCAACCCTGAACTCGAGCTCATCATGCAACATTTTATTTATTTATTTGTCTAGTCTTATCTTATACCTATTTTACACACCATTATGTGTGCTAAGTATTGTGCACAGGTTGTGAAATCTTACTCTATTATTCACGTGTTCTCACTCCAGCCTCTTGAGAAGGTGAGGAATCAAACTCTTCACCTCTCCTTTCCCAAGTGACAATGATAGTTATTGGGGCACAACACTTTAAATTTACCATTCTTATGTGAAATTTCTAGCTTTAATAAATTGATTTATCAACTTTTTTCCAAGTGAGCTATCGATTAGTTTTGGATTGCTAACTCATATTTGATCAATCACCAAGTTGATACAAAAAAAAAAAATCATAATTGTTTATCTACACCTAATTTTCGTGCCATAAAAAATAGTAGACTAGTACACACGTGATAAATCTGCCCTCCGATCCTAGATAATCGCTGACGTGGAAACGCACTTGGCAAACAACTTGGTTGATTGGTGTATGACATAAATCCCCTTGAAAATTCACCATAGATGGGTCTCCCAAACAACATGGTTTTTGGGAAGCCGGATTTGAAGAATATAAACCGAGATTGAGAAATCTGCTAAAATTTACTAATTTGTCCCAAGAGCTCCCTCATGTTTCAAAAATTTAAGAAATGATTACAAGAATTGATAAATTAAAAAAAAAATGAAGTAAAAGTTGGTAAGTAATTCAAACGAGAAGTTGTAACCCAAAAAAAGTTGGTAATTGGAGAAAAATTAGTAAGCCATCTAAAGAAAGATTGAGAAACTCATACGGAAGTCAGTAAATTTGAGTTGTTAATAAGCAAAGTTAAAAACGGTGAGAAAACTTGGTAACTTGTAAATTGTCCAAAAGATCTAGTAATTTCTTGATGAATAAGTTAAAGGGAAATCAGGCAATCGGGAACTTAGATTCCCCTGGTGGCATGTACCAGGACGAAGCGACAAGCTTGCATGTTTGTCGGAAGACGGGGCTAGTATTGCTCTCTTCCCAAGGCCTTTTTTATCTCTAACATGCTCTTTACACGAGGATGATGCCACCTTGTTTGAGGAAAGATGAAAACACGCCGACTTGATAAATACTTACACGTTAGGATGATTTTTCTATTTCATTTTATATATTTATATATATATATATATATATATATTTGAAATATTTCATTAAGTGTTAAAAAATCGTTGGTAAAGGGACTCCACATCGTCTCTTAATGTGCTTATGACTTGTTTTATCGTCTTCCAGATCCAAGAGAAACCAAGCTTATGGCCGAATATACCTGCCCAAAAACCCTCTCTCTCTCTCTCTCTCTCTGTGAACACTGAACTATGAATGTGAAACCTGGAAAGAAGAATCAATGGCGAGATGCATGCGGCCTTTCCGAATGCGAAATCTCTGGTATGTAATGCAATATCTATTTGCATCATGTCAGCCATGCACCGCGCGATCCTAAGTGGCTGGAGTAAGTACTCTCCTCTCTCGGCACGCCCCTATCCCAGTTACAAGCTCCCGATCCATGTGCGTCTCTGGTCGACTTGAGATGAATGATAAACCCTAGTTTTTTTTTTTGAACAAGATAAACCCTAGTTCACAGCCTGTGATCAGCTGCAATCATTGCAGTCACCTAACGCACGTGTTCATCTTGTATTGCAGGGCAACAGATGTTTCAGCACAGATTAAGCTGCTTCATCCAATGGCTTTTTCCAATCCTTTTTAATCTTTTGTTGGCACATGTTTAGCCGGGACACCGTGTTGACATTAAGCTAGCGACCTTTCTCGTCGAGCGTGTATATATATATTTTTATCATGAACAGGTGGAGAACCTGTTTTCAAATGACTTTTCATAGCATTGGGCATATAATAAGATGACTTTATTCTCATCTAATAGCTTTGATTCGAGTCATTCCTACGTTATGCATTTCTTCCCTACCCCGTTGTTAGCATCATATGTTACACGTCTAATCAATATTCTCAAGGCCTTAATACTATGTAAAGGAGGGATGAATTGCCATTGTTGTTGATCCCAAAATGAAACTAGGAAAGAATATGAAGATTTAAAAGGGAACACTTTGGAGCGAGGGCCCGAAAAGCTGGTGAAGAATCTGCACCATATCGGCTTAAGTATGAGTGGACGGTTGTGTATTCATTTTATTTTTCATTAAAACCAAGCCCAAAATACAAGAGTAAGCAGTATCAAAACACGGTACATCTCGATGCCTTTATACCTCAGTCCGCTTGTCTATTTGATTCTCAAGTACAGTGGGTTAATTCGAGATTCGTTAAAAAGAACCAAGATGTCTTTACATTCTACGATAATTAGCTCACTATCCCAAGAGCAAAGAAAGGAATCTTGTAGATAGGTTATCAAAATGAAATTGTTTAACTTTCGAACTAACTCCAGTGTAGAACGACCAGCAAAGTGATGAGAGCGTGGAGGCAAGTTAGGTTTCAAGTTGAAGAGCGCTGGTAGCGTTGTGTTTTTAGTTGAATCTTACTGTTTATGAAGTTAATGTCGATTACAGATGCGAATGAAGCTGACTTAAGCTATTTTTAGATTGGCTAGACAGGATGATTACACGAGATTCACTTGTTTAAATTTGATTTGAGTTGAGCTTGCCGATCTTCAACTAGATTGCTCGTGAGCTTAATTGAGCTTCTACTATTATGTTTTTTTTAGAAATTAATTGTTACAGATAAACTTCACCTAAACATTCTAGGAAATTTTCCAGAGACCCCTAGTTTGTATGTATTCTTTCAAAAGACCCTTAAAGAGTGGGACTTTCCTAAAGAGAAAAAAGAATATCCGTCAAAGTGAGGAAAATTACCAAAATACTAAATTTATTGTAATTTTTCTAGTTCAATATTAAACCCCTTTTTTGGCTAATTCACTCCTAAATTTTTTGTATTTGTGCAAATTCAATTCATTTGACAAATTTTGGCTGGCTAGTGTTGATGTTGACGTTACTTGGTGTTAGCCGTTCGGCTGACGCTAACATGTCAATTTTTTATTATATTTTTGATATTTGATTTTTTTTTCTCATATATATATTTTCTCTTTTCTTCTTTCTCTGGCTAGTCCAACGATTGGCCAGGGGCTAGGGCTGGCGACATTGACCTCGTCAGCCAATGGGGAGGCTCTCCCTCATCGGCATTGGCGAGGGTTGGTGAGGGCGAGCCTCGGCCACCCTTGGCGAGGACTTGCTGTCGTAGGTAAGGTTTAGTTCATCCAGTGCCGCGATGGTGAGGGCAAGTGGCATTGGGTGAGGGCGAGCTTTGTTGTCTGTGAGCTTTGCCATGGCTGGGTGAGGTTGAGCTTCGTCGTCCGTGAGCTTCGCCATGGTTGGGTGAGGTCAAGCTCGCCCACCAGCCATGGCAAGGCTCGCCCTAGACTAGATTTGGCGAGGACTTGCTGTCGCAGGCGAGGGTCACTAGTTGAGGCCAAGCTTGCCGAATGTTGCGACAATGAGGGCAAGGGTTGGGTGAGGCTCGCCCTCACCCTCGCCCTTGCCAGATTAGAGCCACAATGGTGAGGGCGAGTGGCGTTGGTTGAGGTCAACCTCGCCCAACGCGATAGCGAGTCCTCGCTAGGGGTGGTTGATCGCCCTCGCTAGTGCCAGGGAGGGTAAGCCTCCTAGTGGCCGGTGAGAACAGTGGTTGGTGAGGTCGATCTTGCTAGCTCTAGCCTTTGGTTGATCGCTGGATTGGCTAGAGGAAGAAGAAAAGAGAATTTAAAAAAAAATAGAAAGAAAAAAATCAAAAATGAAAAAAATCAATTTTTTTCTTGAAAAAATCAACGTGTTTGTGTCGGTCGGACGGTTAGCGTCTATGTTAGTGCCGACCGGCCAAAATTAGCCAGATGGATTAAATTGGTATAAATATAAAATGTTTATGACTGAATTGACAAAAAATGTTTATGATTGAATTGAAAAAATTATTATAGGTTTGAGACTGTTTTGGTAATTTTTCTGTCAAAGTGTACCACCATTTTCTAAACGACCCACACGTCATTGCCGGTTGTAAAAAACAAGCAACTTCTGACGACCATGGCGACAGTCATATGCGCATTTCTTACAATTGGGTGAGGGCGTTTTTGTCCCAAAAAATCATCTACCTTTTAAGCCATGCAAAATTTGAGAAAGATATTGGGGGAAGAAAAGAGAGCTAGGGTTCGAAAAAGATTTACGCCAGATTCCAATTGAGTGCGGAGGTCGGGAATTGCAGATGCGAACGGGGATCTGATCATTCCACCACAGGCGCGTTTGCTGTCGATTCCATCGGAACCTAGCCCTTGAACTTGCTCTAAGTTTAAATTGCTCTGACATTCAATTGCTCCAACTCTAAAGTAGTGATTCTAACATTCATAACGAAAATAGTCCATAACTCGCTTTGATACCAATGTTGAAGAATGGGCAGCGCAGATGATATCTCTTGCAGTTTCAATATCAATTCCTCTAGAATGACCGGACTTATTTATATTGCTGTACAAATCCACAATCTTTATGTAATATTTCTTCGAACCTATAAACAACTCAATCGCAAGCTCATTCTACTCGAGTAAGAGTTGGGTTCCAGTGCACAAGAGCCCTTGGGATCAATATTGAAAAATGAATTCTGATAGCTACTAATTATTTTTTAGTGTTTTATATGTCCCACGTTATTTTCTTGTGAGAAGCCGTACGTATTCATAGAAGGTTAGAGAAGACCCTTAGTCTTCCTCTATAATCCTCCATTACTCCACTGTTTTATCATATGACGGTGGAAGAATTATTACTTGTAACTCCCACATAATTAGACGAGTTATTCTTTTGTAACCTTCACAACAGTAACAGGCGTCTTTAATGGTTATTCACTAACAACTAGCTGGTAGTTCCAGCAAGTTGTAAAACTTGTAATTCTTACCTTAGATCTAAAGAGAGAGACTTGTATGATGGAAGTGGATAAACTGAGCTGTGATATCCATTGTGCATGTAAATGAAAGAATTGCTTTCGACCGCCTGCACAAATTTTGGAGCGTGTGCTTTAAACTACCCTGTTGGAAGAGTTGCTCCCATATCAGTTGATAGCCTCTCCTAATGAGAGGCCATCGTCAATAATCGAGTATGGCAAGCTGGTCATCACATTACATAATACCACGTTAAGTAATACCGGTGACGGCTGAAAATCTTTAATGCATAAGTGGAATGACTAAGAAATTCTAAGATTTGGAAAGCTAGGAAACGATTCAACGATGTCCGGTAATAAAGTCTCATGGGACATTGAAGTAGACCTCCTTAAAGATTTGCAGTTCTAAGGTAAACAAATCCAAAAGGAGCTGACAGGAAAAGGAAAAACAATTAAAGAGGGGATTATGGTGAACAGTGCTGTCTAGTCATTTATAAGCAATCAAATAACAAAAATTTATAATTTTCAATGCACGATTCTTCACTTGTAGGATATAATAAGATAAGATTTTTATAACGATACAAATAAAACGAGGTTTGCCAATTACCGTCCAAAGGAAGTTCACTGATTGCATTATCAACAACACCTTTTTAAAACATTCGACTATTACCAATATGCAATCACGGGCAAAATCAATATTGAACCCTCCAATTAGGAAAAAGAAGGAAAAAAGAAAAAAAGAAAAAAGAGAAAAGACTTCGCGTGCTTGCCGATTAAAGGAAAAGACTCCGTATGGTCAACTTTTCCAATTCCATGGTGCAACTCTTCAAAGAGAAAAGATTAAAAAAAAAGAAGAAAAAGACGAGTTTGACCAAAAAGGAAAATAAAAATAAAAAACAAACCAAAGTTTGCTGGTGACATGACAACATCAATCCACATCCATCTCTCTCTTCAACTTAGCCAAAATATCGTTGCTGTTCACCCCTACTTTAACCTTCATAGCAAAAGGAGCTTAAACCCTTCATCCCTAAATTCCAGCTTGTCGCTTGACACCTTAAATGTCTTAACTCTTATATGAAATTATTTACTTTAGTAAAATGATTTATCAAACTTTTCTATAAGCGATTCATCAACTAGTTTGAGTTTAATACTAGAAAACAAGAAAATTACCAAAACAGTTATAAATCTATTGTAATTTTTCTAATATAGTCATAATTTTTTTTTTTGCTAATTTAGTTTTAAACTTTTTGTAATTGTGTCAATTTAGTCAATTTGGCCAGATTTAGCCAGCCGACCAACACCAAATGACTAACAAATTTGGAGCGTGTGTTATAAACTACCCTGCTGGAAGAGTTGCTCCCATATTAGCAAATACACTTTTCTAATGAGAGGCCATCGTTAATAGTCGAGTGTGGCAAGCTAGTCGTCACATTACATAATACCACGTTAAGTAATACCAGTGGCAGCTGAAAATCCTTAATGCATAAGTGGAATGACTTGGAAATTCTAAGATCTGGGAAACTAGGAAACGATTCAACAATGTCCGGTAATAAAATCTCATAGGACATTGAAGTAGACCTCCTTAAAGATCTGCAGTTCTATAATGCGGAAGAATTATTGTTGAGATTGAGATGATTTCTTCTTATTTTGCATTTGATAACTTTTTAAGTTCTTTCCCTAGAAAAGAAAAAAAGTGGTTGGCTCTTTTGATTGATTATGAGAAGAACCAACCAATTTAGCTCCCACCTCTATTCTGTCGGATCGAGAGCTGCCTTTTCGACTCAATCTGAAACAGATCACTTCTAGAAAAAAATATAGGTTCGACACCCCCGTAGGCCTGACCAAATAGGCGGGCTGGGCCAGATCCGGATCTAATATCGCCACACCTCAAAAGATGGTAATTGATTCTCGGGCCAAGTCGGGTCGGGTCGGGGGCCTTTCGATGCGGAACCCGTCCGACTCATGATATTGACGTTTCCAGCCAGCAGGCCATCCCACATTGCGAGAGGAGAGCGGAAAAAAGCGCGCGGAATAAAGAAGAGAAGGAGAAAGAGACAAAAGAAAAGGATGATGCGTTGACCGAGCTTGTCTCCATGCCACGACAAAAGAGCAGCGCCACCAGCTCCGCCGCCTGACCATTCGCGAGTGCCGAGTTCCTCCCTTTTCCTCCCCTCGCGTGATCTATACTGGGATTGATGTTGTTCATGGAGGGACTTGTCTCCGGAGAAGTCGGATCTTAGGCTCAGGTTGCATTTGCAATGTGTGATTATGAATTAACGGCGTACGTGCCCAAAGTATATGATGTTTTTGCATTTCTTGAAGACTAATGGTGATGGGTGATTTTTTCACCAAAAAAAAAAAATGGTGATGGGTGCTTTGCTTTTCTTCTTGGCATCCATCAAAGTCTCTTCTATTTGAGTTCTTCTTCTTCTTCTTTCAAGGTTTCTGGTTTAGGGATATCTTCACCTTCATTGTCGGAGGAGGAGCTTTCTTCAGAGTATGTGACCCTCTCAATCATCACCTTTGGGAATGCAGAATTTCTCCTTCTTGTCATCATTTTTTAGAAGAGAACATGTGACAACGTGTTGAAGCGATGAATCATTGCATGAAGCGATGGGCAGCAAGTGTAAGCGAGACAGTCGCGGACTTTGAAGCGACATAAAATTATTTTCACCAATAAAAAAAAACGACATAAAAGTACAAAAAACAGAACGACATTTGTTTTTTTTTTCTATACTTTTTCTTTCCTTTTATTGCATAACCTATGACTGACTCTGGAATGAAATATCCCAACATGGTGTGATTCTCCGATCGGGAGGTAAAACTACGAAAAGAAAGAGCAATTGCATCTCACTTAGATTCATATATTCGGGGATCTGATGTCAATAAAATCTGCACTGCCAGTATTCTGCGAAGTGTTCTCCCTCACTCGTTGGCAAGTGTTCGTATTCGTTGAAAAAGGAGAAGAAGAAGAAGAAAGGTCCCAATCCTAGAAGGTCAACACAGCAAAGCTGGAAGAGGGCTTCCTGTCAAGCTGGAAGAGACCTCGTATGCCGTGAGCTGGTTCAACAACCATGTGTGCATGTAGAGCTTCTGCTGCTGGATTTGTCAAACAACTCGCTAGCGTTGAGGAACGGGGGTTGGTTTGGTTGGGGGACTACTCGGTCTTTGTCGTGGAGCATCTCGACAACTCCAGACATGGGTGGTCGCAATTCCATGGAGGCTTGAGTGCACAGAAGGCCGATTTGGAGCACATTCGACGCCTCCAGGATAGGGAATTTACCTTGTAAGGCCGGATCATTGCATTCAGCTAAATTATTCGACTTGTAATGCTTCCATACCTGCAAAGCAATCATGAAGTTTCCATGGCTGCCTCATATCTTAAGATAAATATGCTAACACTAATGCAGAAAGCAACGATAGAGTTTATTGGGAAAATCAAAAGCAAAATTAGATAATCCTGGTGTGGCGTGGCCAAGAAAGTAAATGCCGGTCTAAGTTCTTCCTGATCGTAGGAAAAAGCAATCTTACCGACTGTAAAACTGAGCTCGACCCCTGTGTGTATATGCTATTCTTTCGACCAGTCAAGATTTCAAGAACCAGCACCCCAAAAGCATAAACATCGGCTTTCTCCGTCAGCTGTCCCCTCACGAGATATTCAGGCGCCATGTAACCGCTGCATAGTTAACCATCTTTTAGATATAAACCAAACTTAGCCCTGAGAAGAAGTGAAGAGAATGATGATATGCGAAACCACTTTGATAGGCAGATTAAGGAAATAGAAAGTGTCAACTATGGTTTCAAGTAGGCTGGTGACTAAGCATGCATTCTTACATTGTGCCAGCGATTCCTGTGCTAAGATGAGACTTATCTAGAGCAATGCATCGGGCAAGCCCAAAATCTGCAATTTTTGCCGTGAGATTCTCATCGAGGAGAATGTTGCTGGCTTTTATGTCCCGATGAATGATTTTCATTCCACAACCTCCATGAAGATATGTGAGGCCTTCAGCTGTTCCTGTGATGATGTGCAGCCTCTCCTCCCAAGTGAGGACGTGGGTCGCATTGTCGACTGCAACAAAAGGTTCTATTTGCTTATTGGGATCGCCTCGTACTTTAGAAGACAAGTAGAGCAGAGTGCGATTGACATAACAGAAGAAGTGGAATGGCAAGACACTAACCGACTCGAAAACCATAAGACCAATACATCGCTTGCAATAGAAGAAACCAGTTGCTAAGATTGCAAATTGAACAGATGCTTGTTGTGAAGGGTAGTTCTCTTAATGGCATCGAATGATGAATTTGTTAGTGTTATGCAGTTATGCAGCAACCAACAACTTACCTAAAAGAACTTGATCAAGACTTTTGTTAGAAAGATATTCGTAGACGAGGAGGCTCTCCGGGCCTTCGATGCTGCATCCTAAAAGCCTAACGAGGTTCTTGTGTTGGATCCCACTGATCAGGTTCACCTCGTTGAAGAGGTCATCCGCCCATTGTTGTGTGTTGATCACCAACCGCTTAACTGCAACGACCTTCTTGTTGGGTAATATCCCCTTGTACACGGAACCGCCACTCCCTTGCCCCAGCTTCCTTGAGTCATCAAAGAAGTTGGTGGCCTTCTCCAGTGTCTCATACTTGAAATATAACCTAAACTTGCTCATGCTCGCCCGTAATTGCATGAGGCTATTTTGCACTGAAAATGGATGAATGCGAAATTCGTGTCATCAAGCTTGTGTTCAAGAATTACCAAGTGATGATTTTACGCATTTGAACTGAATTGTTTACCTCGTTTCTTCTTGGAGTACTTTTTATATCCAATGTATGCACTGATGAGAACAAGTGAAATTGCTACAGCCGATGAGGCTATTGCTACGGTGATGCGGAACTCATATGATACTGTGAAATGATAAAGACAAATCAGGTTGAGATGAGCGAGTTCATTAGAAATTCCAAAAATCCAATGGCATCGGATCATAAGATCAATCAAATCATATTTAGGGTGCGTTTGTTTAGGAAAAAAATTTCACGAAAAAGGAAAATATTTTTAGAAAATTATTTTTCAAGACAATTTTTAATTTTCCTTTGTTTGGTGATATGTGACTGAAAATGTTTTCCAGTATTTAAATCTCATTTGGAAAATGATTTCAATCTCATAAAAAAATCATTTTTTAATAATTTTTTCTTTTCTTTTCTTTCTCTTTCCTTCTTCCTTCTCCGCTGGTTGTCGGGCCTTGCCGATGGTCACAATAGGCCATTGGTGCCATCGCCGAGGCTTGGCGAGGGCCAAGTTGACTAGCCTCGGGCAAGGCTAGTCAGCTTGCCAGATCCTAGGCTCACGCTTGTGGCCGGTCTTTTTAAATAAAATATTAAAAAAATCCCATGTGAGCAATTTTTGAAAGTATTTTCACCTTCTTAAATTTAGGAATTCACTTTCCTAATTTTATGCATGAATATTTTCCCCGATCATAAAGTATTTTCAATTGATTAATCAATTTCTACTGAACCAAACGGGTGAAAGTTCGGAAACTAATTTCAGAAAATAATTTTAGGAAAACACTTTTCCTCAAACAAACACACTCTTAGGTTATGTTCGTTTTGTGGAAAATGTTTTCTTCCTCATTTTCCGGCATTCAGTTCGTTTAGGAAAATGAGTTTGGAAAATGAATCAACGAAGATATTTTTCGGGTCAATGGAAAACTATACTTATATTCAAGAATATGATTTCCTCTTTGAAAAAGTCGGAAAACATTTTCCTAAATAATATTAGGTATTGGCGTTTGAACCTGAAACTTTCTTTGTTTGAACACAGGAACCCCAACACTAGTTCTTGAGTCTCCAATGCTCGAGCTGGGTCCATCAAAGCTGGGCTCGGATCCATTGGCCATGACTAGGTCTCTAACACATGGGCATGAGTCCATCAACACCATACCTAAATCAATTGAGGCTGGGCTCAGGACCCCCATTCCCAAAATCGGGTTCTCGACACCTATGCTTAGGTCTATTGAGGCCAAGCTCCAACCCCTAGTGCTTGTGCCCTATGCCTGAGCACTTGAGCCAGCATCCATAAAGGTCAGGCTAGGGCCTCGACGCTCGAGCTCTAGTCATCAACGCTCACGCCGAGGCCCTTGATTAATGAAACTTCGTTATTATATAAATATATATTTAAAAAAAAAAAGAATTCTCAATTATTTTTACTTTTTAAAAAAATTTGAGTTATTTTTCTTTCTCTTTTTTTTCCTTTTTGCTTCTGCCAGCTGATGGCTGGCCACAACGATGACCAATGATTAACCATAGGCAATAGGGGTGAGCACGGTCTGGGTGGGTGGTTCCCACCTTGGAACTAAGAACCGCTCACTAAAGACCAATTCAGAAAAATTGGAATTGGGACCTGCCCGTTTGTTCCATGGATCCACTCAAGAACCGGACCGCCAGTCTAGTCGGTTCTCGAGTGGATCCATGGAACCGGTCCCTAATCCCTATAAAATTGCATTCATCAATTAATATCATGGTGAACCTAGTTTTTATTTAAAGCACCAAAGCTCGTTCGGCCTTATATGCGAGTTGAATTACAAGTAATTGATTTTAATATTGAAAACTATAGGACATAAATAATATACTATACTCGTTAACCAAAAACTTAATTTCTTTTAAAGTTATGGTGTGGTCCTCTTAGGATTTCTCGACACCAAAAACATATGGAGAAGTAGATTCCACCTTAAAAGTCCTAGTCTTTACATAAGTTAAAACATTAATTGCTTGATCCATCTTTTTTTAACGTCAACCTAATTTAATCATGATAATGGCTGAGGAGAGACCTAATTATAGTCATCAAATGAGCTGTTGACTCTTAATTTCGTATCATGACGACAAAGCGCCTAAACATTTATGAACATCTTAGTTAGTTTCTCCTTTCTCTTCGTTTGTTTATTTTGTTTTGTTTGAGAGAGCAAGTAAATGGATTATTAGAATGAAGAAGAAAACTAGGGTTAATCCTATTACAAACCCAAGAGATAAAATTAGTCAATATTGTCCAATAACTACAAATATTCATATTTGTACATATATATTTGGTTGAAAATTTTCAAAATAATTAAGTAATTGAGATGTAATTTCTTACATATATATATATTAGGTCCGTATGAGTGGGTGAACGGTTCCACACTTAGAATCAGGAACTAGATTGGCCCTCATAGGTTTGGTCTGGTCTGGTCTAGTCTTAAGCGGTTTGGGCAATTCTTGGTTCTTTTGCAGACCCCTAACAGGCAAGGGACGAGCTCGCTATTCTAGCACTGCTAAGGTTTTGTCAACCTCTTACAAGACTCGAGCCTTGCCAATCTAGTGAGACTTGAGCTTGACCTCGCTTGAGGTTAGTCGTTGGTCGTCACCGTGGTCGGTGATTAGCCGGAAAAAAGAAGAAGAAAATAAAAATAACTAAAAATTAGATATTTTAAAAAATGAAAAGAAAAATTAAAAAAATCATTAAAAGAAGTGTTCAAAGGAAAATCTAATACCAAATGGCGGAAATTATTTTGTAGCTCATTTTCAAATTTTAGCTGAACACTAGAAAATATGAAAAATGAGCTTTTTGGAAAATGTTTTTTTAGAATTGTCATATTTTCTACGAAACGAGTAGAGCCTTAATTGACCAACGTGGAGGAAACCACAATTGGAAAATTTGAAATATGACAATAGACATAGAAGAACCTCGGTTTTCTTAAATGGCAAGGAAGCCATCTTTTAAGTCCGCAAACCAGTGATCAGGAGACTAGTCGTTACCTCCGCTAACGGGGACATTGTAGAACTTTGTGGTGGAATAACGGAGGAAGCATCCCGCATTCATGGCCCGCGCTTCTCCTCCCGTGCAGTTTCTCGCGTTCCATGCCGCATTCTCCAGACAGACTCTGCAGCCGCCGGCATCGAGCGTGCTCCAACACTGTGCCAAAGCATATACCCCGGTGGCTCCTTCGGCTCCATCCTCCCCGGCCACTGCAAAGCCCCCGTTCTGCAACGTGCTGGCCAAGACATTCCTCAGCACCCGGTCCAACCTACTTCTGAACTCGGCCGCTCTCCACACCAGGACCGTCGAATTGGAGCTACAGTTGAGCATGTCGTGCGTCGGATCCACAGTCTCGTTGTAGAAGTTGTAGCCGTCGTAACGGAGGAAGCAGCCATCGAGATAGAGTCGGCCGAAGTTGGGGAGGCAGAGGGGGATCTGGGTCCGGCTCTCGGCGAAGCAGCGGCGGCAGTCGGTCTCGCTCAGGTCGCCGTGGCACTGGGCAAGGCCATAAATCCCTGGTAGCGGCGAGGTGACGGAGTAGTTGCCCCTGTGCTGGTCGGCGACACTCTCGGAGATCTCCCTCATGACCGCCCTGAAGTTGGGGAGGACGTTTCTGGTGACGATCTCAGTGGAGTTGTTGCAGTAGAGGCCTGCTTCAGTGATTCGAGGGTCGGAGACAGCGGAAATTATTTTGTAGCTCATTTTCAAATTTTAGCTTAACACTAGAAAATATTATCATTTTCTTTTCCGGGAAAAGGGCTTTTTGAAAAACGTTTTTCAGAATTGTCATATTTTCTACTAAACGAGTAGAGCCTTAATCGACCAACGTGGAGGAAACCACAATTGGAAAAATTGAAACATGACAATAGACATAGAAGAACCTCGGTTTTCCTTTAATGGCGAGGAAGCCATCTTTTAGTTTTAAGTCGGCAAACCAGTGATGAGGAGACTAGTCGTTACCTCCGCTTTGGGGGACATCGTAGAACTTTGCGGTGGAATAACGGAGGAAGCATCCCGCATTCATGGCCCGCGCTTCTCCTGCGGGCGTGCAGTTTCTCGCCTTCGATGCCGCATTCTCCAGACAGACTCTGCAACCGCCGGCATCGAGCGTGCTCCAACACTGTGCCAAAGCATATACCCCGGCGACTCCTTCGTCTCCGTACTCCCAGGCCACTGCAAAGCCCCCGTTCTGCAACGCGCTGGCCAAGACATTCCTCAGCACCCGGTCCACCCTATCCCAGAACAAGGCCCCTCCCCACACCAGGACCGGGACCGTCGAATTGGAGCCACAGTTGAGCATGTCGTGCGTCGGATCCACGGTCTCGTTGTAGAAGTCGTAGCCGTCGTAACGGAGGAAGCAGCCGTCGAGGTAGAGTCGGCCGAAGTTGGGGAAGCAGAGGCGGATCCGAGTCTGGCTCTCGGCGAAGCAGCTGAGGCAGTCGGTCTCGATCGGGTAGCTGTGGCACTGGGCAAGGCCGTACACCCCTGGCAGCGTTGAGGTGACGGAGTAGTTGCCCCAGTACTGGTACTGGTTGGTGAGATTCTCGGAGATCTCCGTCAGGACCGCTTCGAGGTTGGGGGCGACGTTTCTGGTGACGATCTCAGTGGAGTTGTTGCAGTAGAGGCCCGCTTCAGTGATTCGAGGGTCGGAGACTGCGAGAGCGAAGAAGAATGAGGAGAGAGCGAGCAGAGGAAGAGCGATTGACGGGCTAGCTCCGTTCGACTCCATGGGCTCTCTGCTTGAGAAACGCTCGGTTATCAAATTTTTTCCTTCTCAGTTCTCTTCCAAGAGAGAATAAGAAGAAGAAGAAAGGGGAAAGATTTAAGCAAGAGCGTGAGGGGGAACTCCCATTTAACCTGATGATCTCGTAAGCTACACAACGCGGAATCGAGGCGACAAACTGGTGCTTGACATCACCCTTCGCTTTCTTTATGCTACAGTAAGAGCTTTTGGGAAGATTTGAGCAAGAGCGTGAGGGAGGAAAGCAGCGTTTGACACGGCGAGAATGATGGGGTTCCGAGACCTTTCGAGTCCGACGATATTTTTGACTGAAGGGCGGTCCAGACGAAAGAGAGAGATCAGCAAAGACTGACCGGGACGAGGGCGACCGGCGTGGCCTTTACTGTTTTGTTTTTTAGCGATTATTCTACGGCATTAAGTTCAAGGAAAGTACCATGAATCCTGTATTTGCACGGTCGTCGCTGGGTTGGCGGATAGAGGTCAGTCGTATGGGAAGATTCTCTCTCTTTATCTTTTTAATAAATTATTTCACGAAATTTTGGATTTTAAAAAGTCCAACTCGCTCAGTGGGTAAACTTCACGCACCAAAAAGGAAAAAGTTAATAAGGGCGCGTTTGAACGATTACGTTAGGGGCTGATTCGACTAGAAATGATTATTTTTATTAACAAGGAACCGATTCGAGTAAAAAAGCGCGTTTGGTAACTTGTTTAAAATTTTGATTCGGATTAGAATTGCGTTTGGTACTTGTATTAATTGATTATGTTCCAAATTAATTTCTTTTGATTTTTAAATAAATTTTAAATAATTTCTTTTGATTTTTAAATAAATTTTAAATAATTTCTTTACTTTTTACTTTTTTTCCCTTTTTTCTATTCTTCTTCTTCTTCTTCATTTGGCCGGTCGCCGGACCGGCGATCGCCGAGCGAGGGGCGGCGACGCTCACCGGAGCGTCGCCGACCCCTGGCGAGGTCGGCCTTCGTCGGCCGAGCCTCGCCGCGGCCGAGCGAGGCTCGCCCAGCCCGCCGGTGGCAGCCGGCCTCGCCGGGCCGGGCGAGGCCGGCCTGCCACCGGCGAGCTCGCCGGACCTCGCCCCGGCTCCGGCGAGCCTCCGCGACCTCGCCGGACCGGCGATCGGCGGCGAACCGGCGACTGGCTGGCGGCGGCGGGCGGTGGCGGGTGGTGGCGGACGGCGGCGGGCGATGGCGGATGGCAACAAAGGGTTTTACATTTTGATTCTTTTCGATTCTCGGACGTAGAATCAAATTTTTTTGATTCTCAAATCTTGTCCAAAATCGTTCCAGGAACAAAAAAATTTACCAAACGCGATTCTCGTCCTAAAGCGATTCTCGGGGAACAAAAATCGAGAACCGGCACTTTGTTTGGCACGTTGCCAAACAGGCCCTAAACTTCCAATCCAAACTAAAATTGATATAAAACCAAAAGTTATTATATTTCAAGGTAAAAGCAATAAAATTTACCAATAGAGTGAAATGCACGAAAATTGGTAAAACAAAAAGAATGCAATTAAAGTCATGACCACGGGAAAAATGTTAGCCAATTATCAAGGAGAAAATGAATTGCTATGCCTCGAATTTTTGCCATAATATAGATAATTGGGTGACGGAGAAAAAAAGTAACCAAAAGCATTTCCCCTAGGAAAAACCCATGAATTTGAAATCTTGAAGGTGCAAACTCTAGAAACTTGAAGGTAAACAAATTCAAAAGGAAAATGACAAGAAAAAAATTATTAAAAAGGGGATTACATTGAAAAATGTCGATTTGACCATTTATTAAGCAATCGAATAACAAAATTCTATAATTTTTAAATTTCATATGTTGTGTGCAATTAGATAGTATTTTTATAATATTACAAATAAATTGAGGTTCGCGAAACCCAAGGACTGAAAAAAAAGGTTTGCCTATCACTGTCCAAAAAAGGTTGCAATTGAAGTCGTGACATGGAAAACTGGATGTCAAGACCAAGTATTTCTTCTATGAAGAATAAAATGAATTACTTTGGTCCCATACTTAGGTTTAAATTCTCCACACTTGAATTTTTGCCATGAGATAGATGGTTAGGCGACAGAAGAAAAAGTAATCAAAAGCATTTTCCTAGTAGGAAAAACCGATGAATAAGAAATCTCGATGGCAAAAGCTCTAGAAATTCAAGGGTAAACTAATTCAAAAGGAAAATGAAAGAAAAAGGAAAAAATAGTTGGATTATGTCAAAAAGTGTTGTTTAACCATTTATTAAGCAATCAAATCATGAAATTTATTGTGTTGCTAGCGATTAAAGTGGGGGCCTCGGTGGTGGGTTGTTGGGCTAGTGTCCTTCAAGGTATAGTCGTTGTAGGTCCTCCACCGCGGAGGCCCGTGAAACCCCACAAAGGCATGCTCCGACGGATCCTCGGTTATCAAAAAAAAAAATCATGAAAATCTATAATTTTCAACGCACGTTGTCTCGATTGTAATTAAATAATATTTGTATAATTATACAAATGTAACGAGGTTCACTGATTTCATTGTCACCGACACCTTTTTTTTGACTCTTACCAGTATGCAATCACGGACAAAATCAATATGAAACCTCCAATTAGGAAAAAAAGGAGAAAAAAAAAAGGAGAAAAAGGGTTTGCGTCTACTTTGACTTTGCTTGCCGATTAAGAGAAGACTCAAACGGTCAACTTTTCCCATTCCAAAGTGCAACTCATCAAAAGAAAACTGAGTATGACCAAAAAATAAAAAAAAAAAAAAAAACAAAGAAAGGTTTGCTGGTGACATGACAGCATCAGTCCACATCCTTCTCTCTTGAACTTAGCCAAAATATAGTTACCATTCACCACAACTTTAACCTTCATAGCAAAAGGAGCTTAAACCCTTCATTCCTAAACTCAAGCTCGTTGCATAACACTTTTGAATTTTTTAATTCTTGTATGACATTACTAACTTTGATCAGGTGATATATTAAATTTTTTTCTAAGTGAGTGACTAGTTTTGGATTCCTAACTTTTATTCAAATTAGTTACTGGGCTAATACCAAAAAGACTAATGGTACCTTTATCCTTAATTAAGTTTTGTGTCTCGAGAAAATCATAACGGTTCATCTCTAATTAGTTTTTGTGTCATAAAAAATATCAATCCATCTTTCTGTCGTTAGCTCTGGTTCAATATTCAAGATAATTATGAACATGGAAACACACTTGGCAAACAATTTGGATGATCGATGTATGACTTGATTCCTTGTGAAAATTCACGATAGATGGGTCTCCTAAACGGCATTATTTTTGGGAAGCCAGATCTGAAAAAATAAACTGAGATTGAAAAATTTGCTAAAACTTACTAATTTGTCCTAGGAGCTTCCTCACCTTTCAAAAAGTGGGGAAATGATTACAAGAGTTGATAAATTGGGAAAAAAGAAGAAGCTAGTAAGTAATTTAAATGAGAAGAAACCTAAAATAAGTTAATAATTATAATCAGAGAAAAGTTGGTAAATCATCAAAAGAAAGTCAAACTCATATGGTAGTTAGTAAATTTAAGCCGGTAGTAAGGATGATAAGTATAAGTTAGTGAGAAAACTTGATAACTTGTAAATAGTAAAAAAAGATCTAATAATTTCATAATGAATAAGTTATTGAAAAATCAGGTGATTAGTAACTTATCTAATCAATAGTTTTTTTAACAATGACGAGATATTTCAAATTTCTACCAACACAATTTTTTTTTTTAATGAAACAGTAGGTAGATAAAGGAAAGTCAGTGCATTTTCTTTTTTCCACAGACAAGGTAGCGTCATCCTTGTGTAAGAATACGCCTGCAGAAAATACTTGCCGACCATCTCTCTCTCTCTCTGAAAACTGAACCATGAATGCGAAACCTTGAAAGAAGAATCAATGACGAGATGCATGTGAGATATCTGAATGCAAGTGACACATCTGAATGCGAAATCTCTAATATGAACGCAGTATTATCCATTAGCAACATGTGAGCCATGTGTTACAAAAAACAAGCGATCGAATAATAAACTAAACGAAATGAAGAAAATAGATCAAGCATTAGACTTATGTGGTTCGGTTGTAGTGACCTAGGTTTACGAGGCGAGTAGCAATAAATTTTGCTATAAATAAAGTGATACAATAGATATTACAATCACATTTGAGTCATTCAAATACTCTTAAGTGTTTTCCAAGCCCTAATTATACCTAATATCTCACGTAGTGTTTTGTCCCAAAATTTCTTGAGAAATAACCTCTCAATTTCACGGAAAAATTAAAGAAATCTTCAACTCACAAAATTTAATTGGCTTGAACACTAGATTTTCTTGGATGTAATTTTATGAATAAGAACAACAGCACTCGCTGTACGGCGCTTCAAGAACGTGCGCACTCTCATCAACAACGACTCTCCGCTGCAAGAAGGCTCCCACAGAAGGCTCCCAACGCGCGTAGCCAATTTCTTGTAAGATTTGATTCCCTTTCTATTCTTTCTTTGGCCCACGTTGATCGAGTGCAAGTCCAACACCAAGTCCATGTTAGACATTTCAGTTTGAGAACAGACTCCAATTCTTATACGGAATGTGCTTTAACAAATTTGCGCCCATTCAAAGCCGACTTATCCATTATCAATCGTTGCTTCAACGCCAAATATTTCGCTAGTTTTCATCATTTTTATTCGGATTAGATTTCATACGATGAGCTCAATCTCAAGACATATTTTAATACCATGCACTGCACAATAAGCAATCCAAGTGAAGTCCTCTCCTCTCTAAGCTTGCCCCCATCCTAGTAATAGCTCAAAATTCTTGCATGTCTTCGGTCGAGTCAAGATGAACGATAAACCTTAGTTCACAGCCATCGATCAACTATGCTCCCTCAACACACATGCATTCATCTCATATTGCAAGGCAACCGATGTTTTGGCACATAGTAATGGAACCGCAATCATGATTTAAGTGGAGAGTTGCTTCATCCAATGGCCTTTCCAACCCTTTTTAGGGTGCATTTGGTGCAGCATTCCCAAGGAGCTTTCGGCCTCCAAAGTTCCTTAGAGAAATGCTAGTTTCTTCGGAAAAATGTTAGACTGTTTGGTAACCATTTTGAAATAGTTTTCAAGTGAAAGTCAACTTGGGAAGATTGAAAGCCTAATGCTAATAGAGATTAGCATTGGGCTTGAAACTTTTTTTTTTTTTTCCAAAACTACCTTCACCAATTTTTCAAATATTTGATTTTGTCCCTCTTTTTTTTTTTTTAAAATTAAAAAGGGACCAAACCATTTGTCGATCCAGCAAAGGGCTACGGCTGTTGGCGAGCTAGATTTGGTTTGGCGGCCATCGGTCAAGGTCTCTCGAGGTCGATTGATTGAGGTAGCGTGCAGCCTAGGTGACTGTCGCTTGAGCCACTCAACCTTCGTTGAGGGTTGCCTGAGGTTGAGCGACCTCTGGCGGCCGTCGCCAACGTCGCGTGACCCTCGCCAGAGGTCATTTGACCTTGGTTGTACCTTGATCGATCGGCAAAGGGTTTGGTTTTCTTTTTGGTGCTACATTATTGTCAAAATTTATATTTAAAAAGTTGCATACATTTTTTTTTTCAATTTTAAACAATAAGAATTAAAAATACTAACATTAATCACCCAAAGGGCTTTTCATATATATAATCTACTAAACAACATTTCTCTCAAAATTGCTTCTCAAAGCTTAATTTACCAAATGGCTCTTGAATTTGCCCAAAGCTCTTTAGGCTAAACTATTTTGCATTTCCCTAATGAGATTTCAAAATCTTGAACCAAATGCACTCTTAATCTTATATTGGCACATATTTGGTAGGAACACCATGTTGACATTAAGCTCATGACCTAACTAGTCAAGTATGTATGTATGTATGTATGTATGTATGTATGTATGTATGTATCGAGCGCAATAAGCTATAGGAGTGATTATTTCACTTTGGAAGGAAAAGAGCATCTCCAATAGGTGAAGAACCCGTTTTCAAATGGCTTTTCGACAACGTTGGAGTAAATAATAAGATGTCATTAGTCTCATCTCATAACTTCAATTCAAGTTATACCTACATCATGCGTTTACTTCACTAACCCGTTGTTATCATCATATGTTATATGTCCACTCAATAATCTCAAGGCCCTAATACTATGGCATATGCCATATGGAATGGCCATAAGGGGATGAATTGCCCTTACCTCTCCCGAGGAGAAGCTGTTGATCCCAAAATCAAACTAAGAAAGAACACGAAGATTTGAAGTAGAAGGCTTTAGAGCGGGGGTCCAAAAAAGCTGGTAAAGACTTCGCACCATATGGGCTTAAGTATGAGTGGACCCAGCCCGTTTATGTTTTCAGTTTTTTATTTTTTATTTTTTTTAAAGAGACTTTCACTTTGTTAAAACCAAAACCAAATACAAGAGTAAGGGGCATCAAAACACGTTACATCTCGATGCCTTTATAATCTAGTCTTTATAATCTAGTCTGTAGGTCTATTTGATTTTCGAGTGCAATGGGCCAATTCAAGATTTGCAAAAAGGGCCAGGAGGTCTTAACATTCTATGATAAGTGGCTCAATGTCCTAAGAGCAGAGAGAAGAACCTTATGAGTAGTTTATCAAAGTACAATTTTTGGATTCATGTACTAACTTCAGTTTGGAATGACCTGTAAAGTGATGGAGTGCATAGAGGCAAGCTAGGGTTTCGGGTTGAAGAGCCCGTTGCTAGGGTTGTGTTTTTGGTCAGATCCTCTAGTTTATGAATTTAATTTCGGTTGCAAATGGGAATGAAGCTGGCTCAAGCTATTTTTTTGAGACTAACTCAGGCTTGGTGGGATGATTATGCGAGATTCACTTGTTTAAATTTGATTGGTCGATCTCGCTGATACTAAACTAAAATGGGTGAGCTTAATTGAGCTTTTGTTATTACATTATTTTTGAAAAAATATTTGTTACAAATAAACTTGTGACATTTGGATTTTTCGTTTGACAAAATAGCAAGCTCCGAATGTTTGATGGTACATGCTATGTTAGCAAGCTTGCCATCGGACTAAGCCATTCGCATCCTCACCGCGACATCACTAAATCGCCGCTGTTACCTCGTAGTCAATAAACTGATTCGATCCAATATCTCAATAACCTCAGGAAAATTTGAAGGCGTTGGCCTTTAAAGAAATAACTATAAAAAAATTACCAAAAGTGTTGAATTTTCCTCCATCACATGTGAAGATTCTCGAATCTTCTCCATGATGCTCCACGATCCAGCTGGCATGAATTGAGGCAGGAGGGTCAACAAATGCTGCCCAAATTAAAGACTATTGTGGCGGTGGAGGAATGAAAAATATAAGAGAGAAAGAAGGACGCCGCTACAGCTGTCTTTCTTGATTGCTCACCTCCATCGCGCCCACTTTCCGTCCTTCACTTCATCATCCGTTGCAACCAGCGAAGTGCAGGAGTCGGCAGCGAAGGGACCCTTCCTCAACGCAAGAAGATTGGTCATTTTTCTCTCAATTCAACACTTGCGTCGTCTCCGCCAGCTCGCCTTCATCCTGTCGAGTTGTGACCTCATTCACGAGGACCGAGACAAATGGATATACTCCGTTCTATCTCATATTGATAGTTTGTCGTGCGATGAGAATAGTTTTCTTGAAATCCAAGAACGTTATTTAAATTTTCGTTTAATCGGAAGTTTCGACTACGTTACCTAGTTATGTTGTTGAGCTCAAAGTAGTCGAGCTCGTAATTAGGTCATAGAGGTATGGATAGTCGATATTTGGCACTGCAAAGGCTGAATTGGTAGAAACTTTGAAGGAAAAGTCGTGATTGGACTGAGGGCATGTTCGGTTTTAGCCCGACCTTGAAGTTTGCTAATTTTGTACCGACTTATATGGTGCAAATTTCATGAGGCATTTTCACAAAATCATCCCTTAGGCTGTTCTACGATATATTTTAATTTCAAAATTTTTGGATTTTGTGTGACAATCTGCTTTTGGGTTCGCTGGATTGACCTCTTTCTATTTTTCATTTTCTACCAATTTCTTGGTCCATATTTCTAAAATGTTCCTTCATGAAAGTTGTAGAGTGTATTTTAGGCTACCACATATTAATTTTTCATAATTTTTCGGTCTCATTTTGCTAGGAAAATATTTATTTTCCTACTCAATTTCGTTTTGGAAATTTTGACTGTTTTGGGCCTGGTTTGCAAAAATTATTTAAAACTGTATGAGCTGAATTTGACCTCGAGTCCCCATGAAAAATGTTCCTCTAGGTCTTGGCTACCTCATATTAAAGTTTCATAACTTTTGAAAACCGTTTACCTAGACAATAACTATCATTTCTAAAGGCACGAGGGACACCTTATAAGGGTAGTTTAGGCTTATGATGTAAGACCTTCCTTACAGTTCATTTAATATCTATACAGATGAGAACGACTGATGATTAATTAGATGCTTGCCTGAATCCCTAAACGGTAGTGACGTTAACGTATTTTTAATTGAATTTTTGGAATTGTTGTATCATGGTGTGAATGTGTGATTGAAAATGCCGTCATTCCTTAGAACGACAATGCCCCGAGTTGTAGTAGGGATACTTGGAGGGGTAATAGGGTTCCTCAGATGCTTGGGGTGTAACACAATCCCCCAAAATGCTTCGTAATGCCGGATGGGTGTGAGATGTTTGGGGGTAACAGGATTCACTAGATGATGATGGTGGCATGAAATTATATTGATTATGACTTTGATATTTCTGAATTGAACTACTGGTTATCTATTGGAAAATTTATTACATGTATTGATCAATTATGTATTTTGAAAAGGTTCTCAGGTAAGTTGTTGTGCATGCGATGTACTGAACTTTCTATTGAGGCTTTCTTTGTCGGTATGATGATCGATTTGAGTAGTATAGATCGATGGACCTTATACTTGTCGGGTTGTGACTCACTGGTTGTTGACTTTGTCTTTTCAGACCAATAGAATGTTGATTCCACCTACCTCCTTGATGGTCTATTATAGGCTAAGTAGCACCAACACCGACACATGACACGCGACACAATACGACACGACATGCCGACACGTTGTTTATCAAAAACAGAGAATTCCGACACGTTTGGACACGTTGCATATTAAATATATATTTTTATATATACATAAATTATCATTTTTATGATTATTTCAATCAAATTAATTTGAATCAAATTCATAAATAAATAAATCATTAAAAAGGCCTAGAATGAATTTATACTGAAAACATTAATCCGCCATTTATTAATATCATTAATTGTTTCAATTTGACAAATTCAACTTTATTTAAATAATTCATAAAACTTGGAAAAAAAAACAAACAATCCATTTGGACTCTCATGTTAGATATGTTGGAAGAAGAGAAAAAAAAACTTAAGAGATGAATTGTGTATCATGGGAAGTGGGAGTCAGAAGAGAAGAGAAGACTAGAATTTTCTTCTTTCTCAATTTATTATTTTTATTATTATGTTTTATTTTTTCACATATATATATTTTGATATTTCATTTATTGAATTTCTAAAATTGACCTCGATATTGGAATCACGTGTGGGAAACTCGTATGTCAGAATTCCTACTCGAGTGTCGGAGAGTGTCAGAAAAGTTGATTAGGTGTCGGATTTTCTGACATGTGTTGATCGAGTGTCGGAGAGTGTTCGAGAGTGTTGGAGAGTGTCGGACACGTGTTGAAGTGTCCGACATGACACAAAAATTCTTTGAGAGTGTTGGTACTTCATAGATTACAGGGTGCTAGTAGGCTTCACATGGGAAGCGAGATTTTTGTAGCTGGGAAGATTTTGATGGTGTTAGGGGCTAAGGTTAGGCGACATGTGTACAGCTAGGTGGGGATAAGTGATGGACGTATAGTCTACTATAGTTAGTAATACTGACCTTTTGAATTCCCCAGAGCATCCCACTTATTGTCTAATGTACATATATAAATAAATAAGAAATGAAATTGTATGTTTGCAGAAAATCAAGTGTACTCGAGGATTTTCTTTAGTAGCTTATGCTTTCGCATGCTTAAGAAAAGTAAAACGAGAAAGATAATGGCACTAATAGTTCTACGGCAGCTATGACGTACTAGGGTCATCAAAAAACTTCACTTGACTATTTTGGGAAATTTTCCAGAGACACCTAGATTGTACATATTTTTCAAAAGACCCTTAAAAAGTGAGACTTTTCTAAAAAAAGAAAAGAAAAGAACATCCCTCAAAGTGTACCGCCATATTCTAAACGACCCACGCCTCATCGCCGGTTGTAAAAAGCAACTTTCGACGACCTTGGTGACAGTCACATGCGTATTTCTTACAATTGGGCAAGGGCATTTTGGTCCCAAAAAATCATCTCCCTTTTAAGCCATGCAAAAGCTGAGAAAGATACTGGGGGAAGAAGAGAGAGCTTGGGTTTGAAAAAATATTTACGGCAAATTCCAATCGAGAGCGGAGGTCAGGAATTGCAGATGTGAACAGTAATACGATCATTCCACCGCATGGGCACTCACTGTCGATTCCATTGGAACCTAGCTCCAGAACTTGCTCTAAGCTTAAATTGCTTTAACGTTTAGTTGCTCCAACCGGATTAACGATCTTTCTTGCGCCAATTTTGGTAGGCTTCAAGATCACGATGATGTTGAGGCGAGCCACCTCCTTCAAGATCACAACGATCTATGTTTTCCATCACCTCTTGCTCATCAAGTAGATATTAAATCTTCTAGAGCAAGATGTTACTGTTTTCGTCGTTCAGTTTCTCACCCTTGTTCAAATCATCAAAAAAATTTCTTGCAGCCATTTTCAACTACATTCACGAAATGCGCATGAGATACTAATAATTAGCACTTATCACTATTTTGCAGCATTAATCTAAATTACATAATAAGAATTTTATGCAAGTCACAAGATCAAAAATTTGCTATGCTCTTAATCATCTCTTGCACTCAAGTACTCAATCGTTATATGTAATTTAATATGCATAAAAGTAAATTGTAGGAGGAAACTAATGAGTCTCAACTTAACTAAAAACACACTCCCACTAAACTATCGCATACACTTTCTTGATTGATTTTAAGCATGAAATCAATAACATATATAAACACAAAGTATTATATGCTACTTACGATACTCTAAATTAGTGATTCTAACATTCACAACAAATAGAGTCCATTACTCGCTTTGATACCAATATTGAAGAATGGGCAGCGGAAATGTAATACAATTATTTAACTACATATCTCTTGCAGTCTCAACAACAATTCTTCTAGAACGGCGAGACTATTTTACGTAGCTAGTCAAATCCACAATCTTTATGTAATAATTCTTCGAATCCGTATACAACTAATCGGCAAACTCACACTACTCGAGCAACAGTTGGGTTCCACAGCACAAAAGCTCTCGGGATCAATATAGAAGAGAGAATTCTGACGGCTACTAATTATTCTTCAGTGTTTCATATGTCCTATGTTATTTGCTTGCGAGAAGCCCTGCCTATTCATAGAACGTGAGAGAAGACTCTTAGACTCTCTATAATTATCCATCACTCCATTGTTTTATCACATGATGGTGGAAGAATTATTACTTGTAACTCTCCATAATTAGAGGAGTTATTCTTCTGTAACCTTCACAACACTAACGGGCGTCTTTAATGGTTATTCACTAACACCTTGCTGGAATTCCAGCAAGGTGTAAAACGTGGCGCTTGTAGTTCTTACCTTAGATCCAAAGAGAGAGATGTGCGATGGAAGTGGATAAACTGAGGTGTGATATCCACGGTGCATGTAAATGAAAGAAGTACTTTTGACCGCTCGCACAAATTTGGAGCGTGTGCTGTAAACTACCCTGTTGGAAGAGTTGCTCCCATATTAGTTGATACTCTTTTCTAATGAGAGGCCATCGTCAATAGTCGAGTATGGCAAGCTGGTCGCCATGTTACAGAATACCATGTTAAATAATACTAGTGGCGGCTGAAAATCCTTAATGCTTAAGTGGAATGACTCACAAATTCTAAGATTTGAGAAACTAGGAAACGATTCAACTGTGTCCGGTAATAAAGTCTCATGGGACATTGAAGTAGACCTCCTTAAAGATCTGCTTTCTATAGTGCGGAAGAATTATTGCCGAGATTGAGTTTATTTTTTCTTATTTTGCATTTTCTTTCCCTAGAAAAGAAAAAAAAAAAATTGGCTGGCTCTTTTGATCGATCTTGAGAAGAACCAA
This sequence comes from Eucalyptus grandis, assembly GCF_016545825.1. Lineage (NCBI taxonomy): Eukaryota > Viridiplantae > Streptophyta > Magnoliopsida > Myrtales > Myrtaceae > Eucalyptus > Eucalyptus grandis. Next base: position 2,553,985 of record NC_052613.1, read on the forward strand.
CCAATTTAGCTCCCATCTCCAATCTGTCGGGATCAAGAGCCGCCTTTTCGACTCAATCTGAAACATATCACCTCTAGAAAAAAGATAGGTTTGACACCCCTGGATCTAACATCGCCATGCCTCAAAAGATGGTAACTAGTTCTTGGGCCGAGTCAAGTCGGGTCGGGGGAGCAGCCGGCCATCCCACATCGAGAAAGGAGAACAGAAAAAAGCGCCCGGAATAATGGAGAGAAGGAGAAAGAGACAAAAGAAAAGGGTGAGGTCGTTGACCGAGCTTGTCCCCATGCAGTTCCCGGGCTATCCGACCAAACATGACCCTTCCGAATGTTTATGCTCTCTCGCTCGCTCGCTCGCTCTGTGTCGACCCTTCTTTTTTCTCATAGTCCTCTCTGCTCATAAATCAAGAGACGCCCAAGAAGAGAAGAGGATGAATTCTTCATCTTCTCCGCAAGACTAGGGCTTTCATCATGGAATCAGCACGTCAGAATACCTCGGGAACCGATCGATCAACTTCAGTCAACTGTGGTCAACTCTAGTAAATGGTCAACGGTCAACTGATGACATGACAGCGATGTGGCATTGGCGTTAGGATGTCAGGATGACGCAATGATGACATTAGCAATACATGGCCGACTTCAGTCTCGTGGGCGCGTGCGATCTTGGGGTGCGTGTGGGCGCATGTTTATGGTGTTGTATTGTCAATATAACCAGCTGAATAAGTCTGAAATAGACTTACAATATACGGCTATGATGGTTCCAAGACGATGTAGTGTGGCGGCCTGGTTGGTCACGACACAAGCAGAGCAAGTTGCGGAGAAACAAGTGCAGAGAAACAAGAGCGACGTGGCCTATTCGACTGGCCTCGTGACACCTTCGTGGAGCAAACGCGGCCTATTTGGCTGGCATTGAAAAATAAAAATCCTCTTTATTGAAAAAATAAAAATCCTCAAAAAAGAGGTTCGGATATCAAGTTAAAAATAGAGAAAGAAAGAAGTTATGTATAGTTGGATGATTTGTGATGAGGAATACAAGAGCTAGACTTTACATGGAGACTATTTATAATAATGAAATATTATACAATCAATTACAATTAATCATAAAAATATTCAAAATATTAAAAATATTGAGAATATTATAGATATCCGAGATATGATAAGGATATTCAGAAAATTAAAAATATCAAGAATATCCAGAATATCGTAAAGATAATCTTAATAGATCTAACGGCTTGGATCCATAGAAGCAATCGCAAAATGGTGAGAGAGCGTTGCTGAAGAGGCTAGACTCAAACACCCTCATGGTGGCTGGCAAGTCCTAGCGCCACCAGCTCCCTCACCTAAACATTCGCGAGTACCAGGTTCCTCCCTTTCCCTCCTGTGTACTCTATACTGGGAGTGATGTTATTCATAAAGGGATTTGACTCTGAAAAAGTTGGATTTTAAGCTTAGATTGCATTTGCGATATATGATTATGAATTAATGGCGTACGTGCCTAAAGTATCTGAGGTTTTTGCACGTGCAATATATGATTATGAATTAACGGTGATGGGTGCTTGCTTTTCTTCTTAGCATCCATCAAAATATTATCTCTCTGCAAGTTCTGCTTCTTCGGAGGTTTCTGGTTTAGGGACGTCTTCACCTTCATCGTCGGAGGAGCTTTCTTTGGAGTCTCTGTCCCTGTCAATCACCACCTTTGGAAATGCAGAATTTCTCCTTCCCGTCATCATTTGTTTCGTGAAATCAATGCAGAAGAGGACGTGTGACTATGCACTGAAGCGATGGGCGGCAAAGTGTAAGCGACGTAAAACTATTTCGGCCAAAAAAGAGAAGAAAAAATGACATAAAACTATGAAAAAACAGAACGACATTTGTTTCTTTTTTTCTTTTTCTTTCCTTTTATCACATAACCTATAACCTACAATTGGCTCTGCATCCCAACATAGTGTGATTCTCCAATAGGGAGGTAAAATTACGAAAAAACAGAGCAATTGCATCTTACTTAGATTCATGTATTCCGTGGATATCCATGATTTATGGATTTAAGATTGGACTATTCGTCATTTGGACATGCTGCTAACCAAGGAAGGGTAATTTGACTCATGCCATGATGTCACCAAAATCTGCACTGCCAGTCGTTCGCAAAGTGTTTGTATTCGTTGGAAGAAGAAGAAGAAGAAGAAGAAGAAAGGTCCCAATCCCAAAAGGTCAACGCAGCAAAGCTGGAAGAGACCTCGTATACTGTGAGCTGGTTTAACAGCCATGTGTGCGAGTAGAGCTTCTGCTACTGGAATAGTCGAATAGCACACTAGCGTTGACGAACGGGGGTTGGTTCGGTTGGGGGACTACACGGTCTTTGTCGTGGAGCATCTCGATGACTTCAGACATGGGCGGTCGCAATTCCATGCAGGCTTGAGTGCACAGAAGGCTGATTTGGAGCAATCTCGACGCCTCGAGGACAGGGAATTTACCTCGTAAGGCCGGATCAATGCACGCAGCTAAATTATTTGACTTGTAATGCTTCCATACCTGAAAAGCAATCATGAAATTTCCATGGCTCCCTTACATCTGAAGATAAATTTGCTAACACTAACGCAGAAAGCAACAGTAGAGTTTGTTAGGAAAATCAAGGGAAACATTAGATAATCCCGGTGTGGCGTGGCCAAGAAAGTAAATGCTAGTCTAAGTTCTTCCTTATCGTAGGGACAAGAAATCTCACCGAGTTTAATACCGAGCTCGACCCTTGTGTGTATGTGCTATTCTTTTTACCACTCAAGATTTCAAGAACCAGCACCCCAAAAGCATAAACATCGGCTTTCTCTGTTAGCTGTCCCCTCATGAGATATTCGGGTGCCATGTAACCGCTGCATAGTTAACCGTCTTTTAGATATAAACCCATACTTAACCTAGAGAAGATATGAAGTGAAGAGAAGGATGATGCACAAAAGCACTTTGATAGGCCGAACTTGTCAGATTAAGGAAATAGAAAGTGCCGACTACGGTTTCAAGTAGGTTAGTAATGAAAAGGTGTGAAGAGAAGGATGATACACAAAAGCACTTTGATAGGCCAAACTTGTTAGATTAAGGAAATAGAAAGTGCCGACTACGGTTTCAAGTAGGTTAGTAATGAAAAGGTATTCTTACAGTGTGCCAGCAATTCCGGTGCTAAGATGAGACTCATCAGGAGCAATGCATCGGGCAAGCCCGAAATCCGCGATCTTCGCTGTGAGATTCTTGTCGAGGAGAACGTTGCTGGCTTTTATGTCCCGGTGAATGATTTTCACTCCACAGCCTCCATGAAGATGTGCAAGGCCCTCAGCTGATCTTGTGATGATGTGCAGCCTCGCCTCCCAAGTTAGGACATGGGTCTCATTGTCGCCTGCAACAAAAGATTCTATTTGCTTATATGATCGAGCTTTAGAAAGACAAGCAGAGCAGAGTGCGACAAACATAATAGAAGAAGTGGAATGGCTAGACACTAATAGAGCAAATTTTTGAAACCTACGACTTAGAAAATTATAAGACTGAAACATTGCTTGCAATTCTAAAACCAGTAAGTAAGATTGCAAACTGAACCGATGCTCGTCATAAGGGGTAGATTTGTTCTTGTCATCGATTGATGGTTGTGTAAGAATTGTACGGCAATGCAACGACCAGCTACTTACCGAAAAGAACTTGATCGAGACTTCCATTAGGAAGATACTCATAGATGAGGAGGCTCTCCGGGCCTTCAATGCTGCATCCCAAAAGCTTGACGAGGTTCTTGTGTCGGATCCCATTGATAAGGTTCACCTCGTTGAAGAAGTTGTCCACCCATTGTAGCGTGTTGAACACCAACCGCTTAACTGCGACGACCTTCCCGTTAGGTAAATTCCCCTTGTACACAGAACCGCCGCCCCCTTGCCCCAGCTTCCTCGAGTCATCAAAGAAGTTGGTGGCCTTCTCTAGTGTCTCATACTTGAAATATAAGCTAAACTTGCTCACGGTCATTGGTAATTGTGTGAGGCTATGATGTACTGAAAATGGATGAATGCAAAATTCATGATTTGTGTCATCAAGCTTCTGTTTAAGAATTATCAAGATGATCATTTTGCACATTTGAACCGAATTGTTTACCTCGTTTCTTCTTGAAGTACTTTTTGTATCCAATGTATGCACCAATGAGAACAAGCGAAGTCACTGCAGCAGCCGATGAGGCTATTGCTATGGTGATGCGGACCCTAGATGAACCTGTGAAATGATAAACAACAGTAGGTTGAGATGAGTGAGTTCATTAGAAATTCCAAAAATCCGGCGGCACCAAATCATAAGATCAATCAAATCAAACTTATGGTGAATTTGTTTGGGGGAAAATTTCATGAAAATAAAATATGTTCGGGAAATCAAATTTCAAGAAATTGGTATTTTAATCTCATTTGGAAAATGATTTCAATCTCATGCAAAAAAATTAAAATGTTCATTTTTTTTTTTTTTTTACTTTTCGCTGTCTTTCCTTCTTCCTCCTCAACCGGTCGCTAGGCCTCGGTAATGGTTGCGATAGGCCACTAGCGTTGTTGCTGAGGCTTGGCGAGGGTCGACCTAACCAACCTTGGGCAAGGTCAAGCTTGCCAAATCCCAGTAAGCTCAACCTTGGGTGAACTCGCTTGAGGCCAGCTTGCGGGCTGGTCACCGAGGTGGGCGACCGATGGAGGAGGAAGAAGGAAAAGAAATAAAAAAGAAAAAAAGAAAGAAAAGAAAAAAATCCAAAAAAATCAATTTTTTAAATAAAAGTATCAAAAAATTCAAGATGAGCAATATCAGAAATTTTTTCCCACTTTCTTAAATATAGGAATTCACTTTCATAATATTATGCATGAATATTTTCTTTGATCGGATAGTGTTTTTGGTTGACTAATCATTTTTAGCAAACCAAACAAGTGAAAGTTTGGAAAATAATTTTAGAAAAACACTATTCCTCAAACAAACACACCCTTAGACTCCGTTCGTTTCGCGAGAAAACATTTTCGCGTTCAGTTTGTTAAGGAAAATGAGTCAATGAATTTTTTTTTCTAATCAACAGAAAAATATGCTTCAAATCAGAAAAAAAATGAATTTTTTTTTTTTAAAAAGTTGGAAAACATTTTGCAAAATATCATTAAATATTAGGGCTTGGACCTAAAACTCTAGGTTTGAACACGCGAACCTTAACGCTGGTTCTCAAGTCTCTAATGATCGTGCTGGGTCCATTAAGACCCGGGTCCATTGAGGCTGGGACCAGGTCTCTGACGCATGGGCGATGTAAAATCTATATTGAATGGCAAAATATATTTAATGGGGAAGAAGACAATTTTTAAGTTGGTAAACCAGTGATCAGGAGACTATTTTGTTACCTCCATTAACTGGGATGTTGTAGAACTTCGTGGTGGAGTAACGGAGGAAGCATCCCGCATTCATGGCCCGCGCTTCTTCTCCGGGTGCGCAGCTTCGCGCCTTTGAAGTTGCGTTCTCCAAACAAACACTGCAACCGCCGGCATCAACCGTGCTCCAACACTGCGCCAAAGCATATACCCCGGCGACTCCTCCGACTCCGTCCTCCCCAGCCACCGCAAAGCCCTCGTTCTGTACCGCGCTTGCCGAGACATTCCTCAGCACCCGGTCTACCCTGTCCGAGAACTCGGCCACTCTCTCCCTCTGGTCCGCCGGGACTGTGGAATTGGAGCTACACTTGAGCATGTCGTGCGTTGGATCGACGGTCTCATTGTAGAAGTCGTAACCATCGTAACGGAGGAAGCAGCCGTCGAGGTAGAGCCGGCCGAAGTTGGGGACGCAGCCGTAGAGCCGGCTGCGGCTCAGGGCATGGCAGAGGAGGCAGTCGTTCTCAAACAGGTCGCCGTAGCACTGGGCGAGGCCATACAACGCCGGTGGCGGTGAGGCGAGGGAGTATTTGCCCCAGCGCTGGTCGGCGACGCTCTCGGAGATCTCCCTCATGATGGCGATGTAGTTGGGGATGACTTTTTCGGTGAGGAGTCCATTGGAGCTCCCACAGATGAAGCCCGCCTCGGTGATTCGAGGGTCGGAGGTGGCGAGAGAAAAGAAGGAGGAGAGCGCGAGCAGAGAAGAGCGAAGTAAGTGGAAATCGTAGTCGAGGATCGCATTGATGAGCTCTCTCCGTTTGACTTCATGGGCTCTGCTTGAGAAGTGCTGGGTTATCAAATTTTTCTTCTCAGTTCTCTTCAAAGAGAAGAGGAAGAAGAAGAAGAGGAGGAGGGAAAGATTGAGCAAGAGCCGGAGGGGAACTCCGATTGAACCTGATGATCTCATAAAGCTTCAACCAGCTGCACAACGCGGAATCGAAGCGACGACCTGATGCTTGACTTTTGGGTCTCGTTTCCCACATCACCCCTTGCTTACTCTATGCTACAGTAGAGCTTTTGGGAAAGTGCCATGGCGATGCCAGGTCCCAGGAACTGCCGCGATGACATGCTAGATGGCATGTCTCATGACATCTCTCTCTTTTCTCTCTCTGGGGGAGAGAGAGAGAGAGACAGAGATCTGCAACGACTGACCGGACGAGGGAGACGGGCGTCGGATCTCGCTGTTTAGCGATTATTCTATCGCGTTACGTGCAGGGAACGTACCGTGAATATCGTGGTTGGGTTAGTAGACAGAGGTCAATCATATGGGTAGATCCTTTTTTTTTTTTTAATAAAGATTTTATTTCACGAAATTTTGGATTTTACCAAGTTGTAATTCACTTGCTTAGAGGGTAAACTTCACGCACCAAAAGAAAAAAGTTAATAAACTTTTAATTAAAACTGGAATTGATATAGCACCAAAAGCAATTATACTTCAAGGGAAAAGCAATAAAATCTACCAATAGAGCCAAATGCCGAAAAAGCTGGTAAAACGAAAAGAATGCAATAAAAATTGCGACCAAGGAAAAATGGACATAAAAATCAAAAGAGAAAATGAATTATCATGGCACCACACTTAGGTTAAAATCCGCGGCACTTGAATTTTTTGCCATAATATAGATGGTTAGGTGATGGTGAAAAAAGTAACCAAAAGAATTTTTCCCATGGGAAAAACCGATGAATTTGAAATCTTGACGGTGAAAACTCCAGAAGGTCAAAGGTAGACGAATTCAAAAGGAAAATGACAAGAAAAACAATCAAAAGGGGTTTAAGTTGAAAAGTGTCAATTTAACCATTTATTAATCAACCGAATAACGGAAATCTATAATTTTTAACCACGATTTTTCATGTATTGTGTGTAATTAGATAGTATTTTTATAATTATACAAATAAAAGGAGGCGCACAAAACCCAAGGACAAGAAAAAATATTTGCCTATTACTGTCCAAAAAAGGTTGCAATTGAAGTTGTGACCATGGAAAATTGGATGTCGAGATCGCGTAGTTCTTTTATCAAGGAGAAAATGAATTACTTCGCCCCATACTTAGGTTTAAATTTTCTGCACTTGGAATTTTTTGCTAGGAGATAGATGGTTAGGTGACAGAAGAAAAAGTAATCAAAAGCATTTTCCCAAAATCGGTGAATAATAAACTTGATGGCAAAAGCTCTAGATATTCAAAGGTAAACAAATTCAAAAGGAAAATGATGGAAAAAGCAAAAATAATTAAATAAGGGATTATGTCGAAAAGTGCTGTCTAATCAACATATGGTTCTTTCACACGTAGTGAGTAATTAGATAAGATTTCTATAATAATACAAATAAATGGGGTTTGCCAATTACCGTCCAATGGAGAGTTCATTGATTTCATTATCACCAACACCTTTAAAACTTTTGACTATTTCCAATGTGCAATCACGGACAAAATCAATATGAACCCTCCAATTAGGAAAAACACGGAAAAAAAGAGAGGAGAAAAGGATTTGCGTGCTTGGATTAAGGGAAGACTCCACACGGTCAAATTTTCCCATTCCATGGTGCAACTCTTCAAAAGAGAAAAGAGAAAAGATTAAAAAAGAAAAAGAAAAAAAGACAAGTGTGATCAAAAAAGAAAAATAAGAATAAAAAACAAATAAAAGTTTGTTGGTGACATGACAACACTAATCCGCATCCATCTCTCTCTTAAACTAAGCCAAGATATAGTTCCCATTCACCCCTTGTTTAACCTTCATAGCAAGAGGAGCTTAAACCCTTCATTCCTAAACTCTAGCTCATCGCACAACACCTTAATTTTTTTAATTCTTGCATGAAATTACTGACTTTAATCAAGTGATTTATCAAACTTTTCTCTAAGCGATTTATCAACTAGTTTTGAATTCCTAACTCTTTATTCGAGTCAGTCATCGGGCTAATACTAGAAAACTGGTGCTACATTATTAAGTTTTGTGTCTCAAAAAAATCATAATGGCTCATCTCTAATTAGTTTTCATGTCATAAAATATATCGACCAATCTTTCCTTTTTTTCTTTTTCTTTCCTTTTATTACATAACCTATGACTGACTTTGGAATCGAAACATCCCAACATGGTATGATTCTCCAATCAACACGTAAAACTACGAAAAAACAAAGCAATCGCATCTCACTTAGATTCATATATTCATGGGATATTCGTGATTTATCGATTTAAGATTGGATTCATCGTCATCTGAACATGCTGCTAACCAAGTAAGGATAATTCGACTCATGCCCTGATGTCACTAAAATCTGCACTGCTAGTCGTTTGCAAAGTGTTAGTATTTGTTAGAAGAAGAAAGGTCCCATTCCTAAAGGGTCAACGCAGCAAAGCTGGAAGAGGGCTTCTTGTCAAGCTGGAAGAGACCTCGGTTGCCGTGAGCTGGCTCAACAACCATGTGTTCATGTAGAGCTTCTGTTGCTGGATTTGTCGAACAACACACTAGCGTTGACGAACGGGGGTTGGTTCGGTTGGGGGACTACACGATTTTTGTCGTGGAGCATCTCGACGACTCCAGACATGGGCGGTCGCAATTCCATGCAGGCTTGAGTACACAGAAGGCTGATTTGGAGCACATTTGATGCCTCCAGGATGGGGAATTTACCTTGTAAGGCTGGATTAATGCATGCGGCTAAATTATTTGACTTGTAATGCTTCCATACCTACAAAGCAATCATGAATTTCCATGGCTCCCTTATATCTGAAGATAAATCTACTAGCACTAATGTAGAAACCAATGGTAAAGTTTGTTGGAAAAATCAAAAGAAAAATTAGATAATCCTAGTGGTGTGTGGCCAGGAAAGTAAATGTCAGTCTAATTCCTTCATGATCGTAGGGACAAGCAACCTTACCGACTGCAATACTGAGCTCGACCCCCGTGCGTATACATTATTCTTCCTACCACTCAAGATTTCAAGAACCAGCACCCCAAAAGCATAAACATCGGCTTTCTCCGTTAGCTATCCCCTCATAATATATTCAGGCGCCATGTAAACTGCTGCATAGTCAATCGTCTTTTAGATATAAACCATACTTAGCCCAAAGAAGATGTGAAGTGCAAGGGAAGGATGATATGCGAAACCCCTTTGAGGGGCCAAACTTGTCGGATTAAGGAAATAGAAAGTGCTGACTATGGTTTCAAGCGGGTTGGTAATGAAAAGGCATTCTTACAGTGTGCCAGCAATTCCTGTGCTAAGATGAGACTTATCCAAAGCAATGCATCGGGCAAGCCCGAAATCTGATATTTTTGCTATGAGATTTTCGTTGATGAGGATGTTGCTGGTTTTTATGTCCCGATGGATGATTTTCACTCCACAGCCTCCATGAAGATATGCGAGGCCCTCAGCTGTTCCTATGATGATGTGTAGCCTCTCCTCCCAAGTTAGGATGTGATACGCATCGTTGACTGCAACAATAGATTTTTGAAACCTTCAACTTGAAAATCATAAGATGGAAGCATTGCTTGCAATACAAGAAGCGAGTTACTAAGAATGCAAATTGAACCGATGCTCGTCATGAAGGGTAGATCTCTTCTTGGCATCAAACGATCATTGTGTAAGTGTGTTATGCAGTTACGCAACAATCAGCTACTTACCAAAAAGAACTAGATCAAGACTTCTTTTAGTAAGATATTCGTAGACGAGGAGGCTCTCTAGGCCTTCGATGCTGCATCCCAAAAGCCTGACGAGGTTCTTGTGTCGGATCCCATTGATTAGGTTCACCTCATTGAAGAAGTCATCCACCCATTGGCATGTGTTGAACACCAACCGCTTAACCGCAACGACCTTCCCATAGGGTAAAATCCCCTTGTACACGGAACCGCCCCCCCCTTGGCCCAGCTTCCTCGAGTCATCAAAGAAGTTGGTGGCCTTCTCTAGTGTCTTGTACTTGAAATATAAGCTAAACTTGCTCTTGCTCGCTCGTAATTGTGTGAGGTTATTTTGCACTGAATAAAGATGAATGCAAAATTAGTGTCATCAAGCTTATGATCAAGAATTACCAAGAGATCATTTTATGCATTTGAACCGAATTGCTTACTTTGTTTCTTCTTGGAGTACTTTTTGTATCCAATGTATGCACCAATGAGAACAAGAGAAGTCGCTACAGCAGCGAATGAGGTTATTACTATGGTGATGCAGACCGTAGATGAACCTGCGAAATGATAAAGTCAACATCAAGTTGAGATGAGCGAGTTCATTAATAATTCCAAAAATCTGACAACCATCGAAAAAGAATAATGTATACACATAGGGGTCGAGCTCAACCTGCATGAGGTCGGGTCGCCAATTGTCACTGTGGCTAGTGATAGGCTAAAAAAGAAAAAGAAAAGAAAAGAAAAATAATAAAATAATTCGATATTTAAAAAATGAAAAGAGAAAAAAATTAAAAATATCATTAAAAGAAGTGCCTTAATTGACCAACATGAGGAAACCACAATTCGAAAAATCGAAATCTGACAGCAGACATAGAAGAACGTCGGCTTTTCTTTAATGGCGAGGAAGCCATCTTTTAAGTCGATAAACCAGAGATCAGGACAATAGTTGTTACCTCCGCTATCAGGGATGTCGTAGAACTTTGTGGTCGAGTAACGGAGGAAGCATCCCGCGTTCATGGCCCGCGCTTCTTCTCCAGGTGCACAGCTTCTCGCCATCGAAGTTGCATTCTCCAAACAGACTCTGCAACCGACGGCATCAAGCGTGCTCCAACACTGTGCCAAAGCATATACCCCGGCGACTCCTCCAACTCCGTCCTCCCCAGCCACCGCGAAGCCCTTGTTCCGCACTGCGCTGGCCGAGACATTCCTCAGGACTCGGTCCACCCTATCCGAGAGCTCGGCCACTCTCCCTGCCGGGACTGTCAAATTGGAGCTACACTTGAGCATGTCGTGCGTTGGATCGACGGTCTCGTTGTAGAAGTCATAACTGCCGTAACGGAGGAAGCAGCCATCGAGGTAGAGCCGACCAAAGTTGGGGAGGCAGTGGGCGATCCGGGTCCAGCTCTCGGTAAAGCAGAGGAGGCACTCGGTCTCAGTCAAGTCACCATGGCACTGGGTGAGGCCGTACACTGCCGGTGGCGGCGAGGTGAGGGAGTAGTTGCCCCACCGTTGGTTGGCGACGCTCTTGGAGATCTCCGTCATGACAGCAATGAAGTTGGAGACGCCATTTCCGGCAACGACCCCAGTGCAGTTCTCGCGGTAGAGGCCCACTTCGGTGGTTCGAGGGTCGGCGATGGCGAGAGAGAAGAAGAACGAGGAGAGCGCGAGCAGAGCAAGGGTGATTGATGGGCTCGCTCCGTTCGACTTCACGGGCTCTGCTTGAGATATGCTCGTTTATTCCTTCTCACTCTGTTCTCTTCAAAGAGAGAAGAAGAAGAAGAAGAAGAAGAAGAAGAAGAAGAAGAAGAAGAAGAAGAAGAAAGGGAGAGACTGAGCAAGAGCGTGAGGGGAGATCCGATTCAACCTGATGATCTCATAAACCTTCAACCTGGCTACACGACGCGAAATCGAAGCGGCTAGCTGGGGCTTAACTTTCGGGTCTCCTTTCTCACGTCACTCCTTGCTTTCTTTATGCTACAGTAGAGCTGTTGGAAAGTGCCACGGTGATGACATGTCTCTCTCCACACTCTCCCCCTCTCTCTGGAGAGAGGGTGGAATGCAGTGTTTGACACGGCGAGAATGATGGGTTCCGAGACCTTTGGAGTCGGAGAAGATTTTGTGTTGAGAGCGATCAAGACGCCAGAGAGAGAGAGAGAGCGACTGATCGAGACGAGGGTGATGAATGATGCCCGCGAGATGATTGAATGATAGTCTTTAATCTATTGTGACAATAACAATATATTTTGGACAACCAAAAAATCATAAACTTATGACTAACAATAACCTGTTATTTTCACAGTAGCCTAAAAATTATCATGCTATCAAAGTTCAAACTTGAAATTGAAGAACTAGATTGGTTCCAAGTCCCAAGATATATAGAGTAGGTTTCCAATTTCAAAAATTGGGGAATATGTTTCAACATGTATTATCCAAGTTCCAAGTAAATGAAACCTAGAATAAGTTTTTGTATATTTCTTGATCTATGTTTTCGCGCAACTTTGTAGTACTCCATGGCATTCGATGGTGAATGTCTAATCTGGAACCACTAGCCTAAGCTTCCATTTTATGATTAAGACTTTTACTTTATTAATTTTCATATTCTTTATGTGTCTAAATATAAGTCATGCTCAGTGAATTATAACAATAAGTAGTGGCAATTAAAGATAATGATTCACCAAAGTGGAGGTTCCAAGTTTAAGGATATGCACGATAGGTTCGGATTCCAAAAAATGATACCCATTACAATGTGTAGGTACCATGAATCCTATATTTGCATGGTCATGGTTGGGGCTGGTAGATAAGGTCAATCATTGGAAGATTCTCTTTTATATCAACTTGAGGCTAACCCATGTACATAATTATGCAAAATTCATCAACCTTAATTTGACTTTAGATGATCAAATTTGGCCTCAAGTGTTTCAGATGAGATTCCCCCTTAATTTTTTCTACATGTACATTTGACTTTTTAGTCCCGTCACCGCCACCACAAGGTGTCCAAGCTAGTTTATATGCACACGCCTGCTCGGATGAGTCACCACACGAACGATTGGGCACCATCTTGTTTTCTAGCTTGAATTTAGTGATAAGTGCATTCAAAATCTTAAAATTTATCACGAAAGTCCAAATTGAGTCTTAAAACTTTCAAAAAGTGTAATTAAATCCTAAAACTTATCTCTTAAAATTTTCAAAAATTGTAATCACTAGAAGGACATAGATTGGACCAAATTGATAAGTTTTAAAACTTGATTGTGCATTTATGATAAATTTTAGAACTTTCAATACACTTATTCATTAGATTTATGTATGACTTCTTCTACCTTGATTATCAACTGCTACATAGAGTTCCACAAATCAAAGGCACCTAGGAAGATGGTAGTTCATACAAGACCGTCTCAATTCACATCTAAAATAGGAGGAAATCTTAGGAAAACTAAGCAAGTTCTCATATCAATAAGTTGCAAGCATGAAGCGATTCGACAACTCTTCTGTGCTTTCCAAAGCACATGGAATAAAAGAATGACAAGCATAAAATCATTTTTAAGTCTCGCGTGATTCACCAGATCATATGCACCAAGTCTCTAAGTGGTTGAGAAACACACGACGCAATATAAGTTCGGGGTTTGGCCGTTACAACGCCCGAGTCGACCGCGAAATTATTTTGGTCGCCAAGATTCGACCTCCACGTATACACAGCACCAATTATTTTCATTGCCTAAGCCCACACCACATAAAAAAAAAAATAGTTTTATCATCCCCCCCCAACCAAAAAAAAAAAAAAGGGCCTAAAACTATGATTCCAGATTTAATATTTAAAAATAAAGCATACATTTCTTTTTTAAAGATTTTATTTCAAGAAATTTTGTAGTTTACCAAATTCTAATTCACTTGCTTAGCCGGTAAACTACACGCACCAAAAGAAAACGTTAATAAACTTCCAATGAATTGATATAACACCAAAAGTTATTATATGTCAAGGTAAAAGCAATAAAGTTTTACCGATAAAGTCAAATGTCAAAAAACTGGTAAAACGAAAAGAGTGTAATTAAAGTTGTGACCACGGAAAAATGAACATGAAGATCAAGTAATTCTATCATCAAGGAGAAAATGAATTATTATGGCACCACACTTAGGTTAAAATTCCCGGCGCATCACCTAGTTTAACCTTCATAGCAAAAGGAGCTTAAACCCTTCATCCCTAGACTCAAGCTTGTCGCACATCACCTCAAATTTACTAATTTTCATATGAAATTACTAGCTTTGATCATGTGATTTATCAAACTTTTTTCCGAATGAGTAATCAGCTAGTTTTGGATTCCTAACTCTTATTTGAGTTAATCACAAAGTTAATACTAGAAAATATCTCAAGTCGATGAACTGGTGTTACATATATCCATAATTAAGTTTCGTGTCTTGAGAAAATCATAATGGCTCATCTCTAATTAATTTTCAAGTCATAAAAAATAGCAAACTTGTAGACATGTGATCAATCTTTGCTTCGTCAGCTTTTGTCCTATATTTAGGATAATTACGAACATGGAAACACACTTGGAAACAATTTGGATGATTGCTGTATGACTTAGCTCCTCGTGAAAATTCACCAAAGATGGGTCTCCCAAATGACATTGTCTTTGCAAAATCTCTGGTGAGAACACAGAAATATCTATTTGTAGCATGTGAGTCATGCACCACACAATGAGCGGTCCAAGTGAAGCGCTCTCCTTTCTAAGGTTGCCCCTATCCTAATTACAACTCATGATCCATGCACATCTTAGGTTGAGCCGAGATGAACGATAAACCCTAGTTCATAGCTTGTGATCAACTCAATTACCTAACACGGGCTTCATCTCGTGTTTCAAGTAACTAATGTTTTTGTGGGGACTCTGCGTTGACATTAAACTCACGACCTAACTCGTTGGGTTTATGTATGTTTTTTATTATTATCAAGAATAAGTGAAGAACCCATTTTCAAATGACTTTTCATAGTGTTGGGGCATACAATAAGAGGTCGCTAGCCTAATGTGATAGCTTTGATTCAAGTCATACCTAGTTAAGCAATTCTTCACTAATTAATTGTTATCATCATATGTTATATGTCTACTCAATAATCTAAAGGCCCTAATAGTATGTTCTACACCATATGGAATGGCCCTAATAATCTCAAAGCCCTAATAGATGAATTGCCATTGGTTTTTTTATCCCAAAATGAAACTAAGAAAGAACATGAAGATTTGAGAAGAAACATTTTGGAGCGAGGGGCCAGAAAAGCTGGTGGAGAATCAGCATTGTATGGGCTTAAGTATGAGTGGACCAAGTCTGGTTGTGTTTTCTTTCTCTCCTTCATTAAAGCCAATCAAAATGCAAGAGTAAGGAGTATCAAAACATGATACATCTCGATGCCTTTATAACCTAGTACGCTGATCTATTTGATTCTCAAGTATAGTGAGTCAATTCAAGATTCGTTAAAAAGAATTAAGATGTCTTTACATTCTATGATAACTGGCTCACTATTTTCCAAAAGCAGAGAGGAATCTTGCAGATAACTTATCAAAATGAAATTGTTTAACTTTCGAACTAACTCCAATTCTGAACAACCTGCAAAGTGATGGAGAGCATGGCGACAAGCTAGGTTTCAAGCTGAAGAGTGCTGCTAGAGTTGTGTTTTTAGTCGGATCCTACGGTTTATGAAGTTAATTTCGATTGTAGATGGAAATGAAGCTGACTCAAACTAAGTTTTTGGATTGAGTCAAGCTAGATAGGATGATTATGCAAGATTCACTTATTTAAATTTGATTTGAGGTCAAGCTCATCAATCTTCAGCCAAATTGCTCATGAGCTTAATTGAACTTCTATTATATATAAAATATATTTTAAGAAATTAATAGTTATCGATAAACTTCATGTAAACATTCGAGGAAATTTGGAAGGTTCAGATGCTCACTTCCAAAAGCATGTTTCATCGCTCACAAATCAAGAGACGCCCAAGAAGAGAAGAGAAGGGATTATTCATCTTCTCCACAAGACTAGGGTTTCATCGCTCTGCCAATCAACAGAAGCAATCGAAAAATGGTGAGAGCATTGCTGAAGAGGCTGGACTCCAACACCCTCATGGTGGCCGGCAAGTCCCAACACCACAAGCTCCACCACTTGAACATTCGCGAGTTCCAAGTTACTCCTTCTCCCTCCCATCATGTGATCTACACTGGGAGTGATGTTCTTCATGAAGGGATTCAACTCCGAAAAAGTTGGATCTTAGGCTTAGATTGCATTTGCAATATATGATTATGAATTAATGGTGTACATGCCCAAAGTATATGATGTTTTTGCATTTCTTAAGACTAATGGTGATGGGGCTTTGCTTTTCTTCTTAGCATCCACTAGAGTCTCTTCCTCCTCTTTGCCTCCATTTTCTATCACACCCCAAAAGTTAGCAGAAAATGGGGATGACATGTTGCCTTTTGTTGATACCTAAATTTTGACTAAGTATTTAAGATTAAATTGTATAAGAAAATTAGGGACCAATTCAGCCCTAACAAAAATGATTTTCGCATCAATTAGGTTCTAATTTTTATTTGCATCCATTAAGCTTTATTTCCATTTTTTTTTCTTCCTTTATTTTTCACTTTTTCGGATAATTTATTCAATAAAAAATAATTATAAAAGATAAAAAAAGATAAGAAAAAAGGTTCTTATGGGACTGGGCATGAAAGCCCAGCCCTTTCTTCTTGCCCTTCCTCGCACGGGCCCCAGGCCCACTCCCTTTTTTCTTCTTCTTGGCCCGGCCCCCTCCTTCTTGTCTTCTTCCTCCTTTTGCCTCTGCAATACACACGCAGAGAAGGCCGGACGCGCGCGATGCCGGATGGAGGAGGAGACGGCAACGCACGTGGAGCGGCGCAGACGGAGGGGACGCATCTTCAATGCGGTAGAGGAGGCGGCTTAGCTAGACCGGGGAGGCCGCTCGGAGCGCGAAGGACCGGTGGTCCGAGCACCTCCGTCGACCGGCCTCCTTGCCTATAGATAGGGCGTCAGGGGGGAAGGCAACAGACACGCAGAGAGAGATCGGAGGCCGCGAGTTCAGGACTTCCTCTGAGAGGCTTGAAGGGAGGCCCGAGAGCAAGCAAGCCGAGATCTGAGAGAGAGAGCTCGTGGGCGGAGGGGATTTAGATCTGGAGAGAGATCTGCGAGCGAGTTCGAGAGAGAAATCAGGGTTGAGACTCATCCCAACCACCCGTCGCTGCTGCGGCGTCACTTGCTGTCGCCCCGACAACCAGCCGTGAGCCCCGCCGTACTAAGCTCGCTGGCCCGACGCTCACTGCCCACCTCGTCGTCGCATCTTCCGATCTCTCGACGCCATCCCTATGCTGAGCCGATCCCTACCGTGCTTGCGTCGCCGCCGTACCAGGTGGGGGGCACCGCTGGCTACCGCTTCCTTCCTCCCCTTTCACGGTTTGCTTGGCTTCTCTTTTTCTTGTTCTGGGTGTCCGGTTGCCGTCGTCGCCGTAACTCATGTGGTCAGAAACGCTGGAGGTGAGGACACAGGCTGTGGAATGACAGCTCGGCCATGGATCAAGCCTGCAACTGGGGCTAGCCAAGGCGGCGCTTGAGTGGGTGGATAGCCCGGCCGAGGCAAGCTACGCTGCCGTCTCGGCCGACAAGGTTGCGAAAATAGAGAGAGAGAGAGAGAGAGAGCTGGTCGAGTTGCGTTTCGGCTGACGGCGGTGGCGGGCGGGCGGGCGACGTCGTTCATCGCGGCTGCTGAATCACGAAGAGGCAGTAGTGGCTGCAAAACCGGGTCGGGCGTGGGTCGCAATTCGGGCTAGGGTTGGGTTCTCGCGCCAAGTTCAAATAAAACCATGGGTCGCAATTCGGGTTTGTCCTTTTAGGATTTGGGTCTAACTTCTCTGGGTTGTAGGTTGGGCTTCATTTCCTTTTTCTTTTTCCCATTTTTTTTTGTCATAGACTGGGCTCGCCAGTAGGACCCAACTGGGCTGCGGCTTCAACGACCCGGGTCGGACCCAACTCGGAAATCCGACCCAAGTCGTTGATATTATATTATTATAATATAAAAATATTTTAATAATAAAAAAATAGAAAAATAAAAAAATAGTTTTTACATTTTTCCAAAAATTAGAAAAGGTCAAAAAATGATTTATAATTTCAAAAATATAAAAAATCCGAAAATACTTTTTATGTTCAAAAAGTAGAAAAAGACCAAAAATATGTTTTTCTCCACAAGTGCATGGAAAAATCCTTGAAAGTCCAAAAAGCCTTAAGGTTTAAACAAGATTAGATACTTTTAGGGAATTAGTAATTAACTAGTATAATAAAATTCATGATCCTAGTTTCTCTGGTTGCGCAAGAGTGAAATATTTCTGTCAGCATTTCGATTGGGTTTTTAATTAATCCACCCAAAAATTGATTAGTGGTGACTCCCATTTAAAATTAACTTGCATGTTAAAAACTCATGATAAGTCGTGAATTGGTGAGCTTGAGAAAGTCTTGGCTAAGCCCTAATAGACTTAGTTAGTCATTAGCCTCCACACGCGCCCGCGCAATAGGGCGCCGAAAATGAGGTCGCAACACCTTTCACTTAGAAAATGTAGCTCCAAACTAAATCCAAAAACCCCATTTTGAAAAGTGTTAGTTAACAATGCTCTCACACTAGATCATTAATGAGAATCAGGAAAAGATTGAAAAAAAAGAGATGTGAGCAATCACAGCTCAGTAAGTAGTATATATCTCTTCTAAGCAGATCGAACAACCATCATGCATATACTATATATAATAATACCAAAAACTAATAATTCAATACTTTAATATAAATGTCAAATCATCTATGTGTCATTTTATTTGAACAAGCTTTACATAATTCAAAAAATACTCATTAAAATCATCACATATATCAATGGTCAAATCCATTGATCAATCTTATCAAAATCACATGTTAATGGTCTATTTAATTGATTCATCTCATATTAAAGCACACGTCAATGATCCATCCATCGACTAATCTTTTGCTTAATATCAAATTACAGTCACAATACAATATTTGGTGACAAGGCGGTCATCATTTTTCTCCTTGGCAAGGTCTCCACCTACAAAATCAGTGGCTCAACCTAGAAGAATAAGCTAAACTCGATATGCATACATACAAGCCCCCTAATGGGCTCATGGTGATATTGAGCACCAAACCTGAATCCTCCAATACCAATAATCAAATCTATGATCAATACTAATAATTGATTTCACAAAACAAAATGCATAATCTTTCTAAACTTTGTTCATCAAAATGAACACATTTCACAAGACATCTCTCATATCGTTCCACAATTCTTCATAAACCAATTCACAAATTGATAAGTATTACCTTTCGAAACATCATTCATAAAAAGTTTCTCAAAACATAGTTTCGTAAACCATTCATAACAATCAACTCAAGTTATGTTCAAAATGTACTTGGCCATTTCCAATAGACAAAAGGGTAGTAAATGCTCGATTTAATTTTTACACATTCACTATGCCCTAAGCACCACCTTTTTTTTTCTTATGTTCAAAGGAGTATCAAATCATGTAATGCTTCTTTAACTTATAAGATAGATCATTCAATCATTTTTAAGACTTCGGTAAAGAAGGGATAGTACCACTCACCTAGGAACGCCTACGACCAAATAAGAAATGTTACTTGAATCGTCAAACTCGCGGTTCCATCAAATAAACGAGAAGAAAGTTAAAATCAAGTAAAACATTACTTTAACTATGACTCGACTAAACTAAGCTTAAACACTAACAAAATAACTCAAATGCACCCACAAATCGCTTGTCTGAAGCAATTATTCAAAGTCATTTGCAATGCAGAGCTTAAGTGCAAAATTTACTCACACTTTAATTCTATCAACTAAACCTCATTTCAATTGTACTTATAGTTAATAAAAAGCTCTTTCAACATACTATAAGAACCCTAAGTTGGGTGATCCAAAATCAAGCTGAAAGCTGTCGAAATACGGACCCAAAATCGCCGGATGCTCACTATGCATCATGTGTGGAAAACCTAAAATTTTTGTTTTGGGCAATCGTAGACTCAAATTAAGTTCTGTAAAATCCTATGACTCCACGACACCCCATACACACGCACACAAACAAACACAAAAGTAGCTTAATGACTCCTTAGTTGAACCTCGAAGCTTATAATTTACTTAACCTTGAATTTGTGCCCTAACTTTGAATATTACTTCAATTAAACAAATGAAGGGCGCAATTAATTATGAATGTTGTGAATTGGAGTTAAATGGCTTAGCAAGGGCCGTGGTGCAAAACCTTCCTCTTTTCCCTTTCCCTTCTCTTCCCCCCCCCACCACCACCACCCCCCTCTCTCTCTCTCTCTCTCTCTCTCTCTATTTTCTTCTCTATTTCGTGCTATTTCGTGCATCTCAATCCCTTTTTATTAAGCTAAGCATCCACTGTTCACTGTTCACCTTTTCTTTTTCCCTTTTTATCTCATTGACTTTTGACCTTTGACATGGTCAAAAATTCAAATATTACATATTCACTCTCCGAAGTTCTTCTTCTTTTGAGGTTTCTGGTTCAGAGCCATCTTCACCTTGATCGTTGTAGGAAGAGCTTTCTTCAGAGGCTATGTCCCTCTCAATCATCACCTTTGGAAATGCAGATGTACTCCTCGTCATCATTTTTTTTTCGTGAAATCAGTGCAGAAAAGGGCATGTGACGATGTGCCAAAGCAATGGGCAGCAAGTGTAGGCGAGACAGTCGCGTATCTTGAAGCCACGTAAAACTATTTGGACCAAAAACAGAAGAAATAATGACATAAATATGAAAAAACAGAATGACATTTGTTTCTTTTTTCTTTTTCCTTCATTTTATCACATAACCTACAACTAACTTTCGAATCAAAACATCTCAACATGGTGTAATTCTCCAATTGGGACGTAAAACTACGAAAAAAACACAACAATCACATTTCACTTGGATTCATATATTCAGGGGATATCCATGATTTATCAAATTAAGATTGGACTCCTCGTCATCTAAACATGCTGCTGATCAAGTAATGATAATTTGACTCATGCCCTAACGTCACTAAAATATGCACTGCCAGTCATTTGCAAAGTGTTTTCCATCACTCGTTGGCAAGTGTTCGTATTCATTGGAAGAAGAAGAAGAAAGGTCCCAATCCTAAAAGGTCAATGCAACAAAGCTAGAAGAGGGCTTCCTGTCAAGCTGGAAGAGACCTCGGAGGCCGTGAGCTGGTTTAATAGCTACGTGTGCATGAAGAACTTCTACTACTGGATTTGTCGAATAGCACGCTAGCATTGAGGAATGGGGGTTGGTTCGGTTGGGGGACTACACAGTCTTTGTCGTGGAGCATCTCGACGACTCCAGGCATGGGCGGTCGCAATTGCTTGGAGGTTTGAGTACATAGAAGACTGATTTGGAGCACATTTGACGCCTCCAGGACAGGGAATTTACCTTGTAAGGCCGGATCAATACACGCAGCTAAATTATTTGACTTGTAGTGCTTCCATACCGCAAAACAATCATGAAATATCCATGGCTCCCTTACATCTGAAATTAAATTGCTAACACTAACACAAAAACCAAGTTTGGAAAATCAAAAGAAAAGTTAGATCCCAGTGTGGCGTGGCCAGGAAAAACAATGTCAGTCTAAGTTCTTCCTGATGGTAGGGACAAGCAATCTTACCGACTGTAATACTGAGCTTGACCCCCGTGTGTATACGCTGTTCTTCCTACCAGTCAAGATTTCAAGAACCAGCACCCTAAAAGCATAAACATCGGCTTTCTCTGTTAGCTGTCCTCTCACAAGATATTCGGCTGCCATGTAACCGCTACATAGTTAACCGTCTTTTAGATATAAACCATACTTAGCCCAGAGAAGATGCGAAGTGAAGAGAAGGATGATATGCAAAACCACTTTGACATGCCAAACTTGTCAAATTAAGGAAATAGAAAGTGCTGACTATGGTTTCAAGCAAGCTAGTAATGAAAAGGCATTCTTACAGTGTGCCAGCGATTCCTGTGCTAAGATGAGACTTATCTAGAGCAATGCATCGAGCAAGCCCAAAATCTGATATTTTCGGCGTGAGATTTTCGTCGAGGAGGATGTTGCTGGTTTTTATGTCCCGGTGGATGATTTTCACTCCACAGCCTCCATGAAGATATGCGAGGCCCTCAGCTATTCCTATGATGATGTGTAGCCTCTCCTCCCAAGTTAGGACGGTGGTCGCATTGTTGACTGCAACAACGGATTCTATTAGCTTATAGAAAGACAAGCAAAGTGGAGTGGGACGGACATAATAGAAGAAGGCAAGACACCAATGGAGCATATTTTTGAAACCTACGACTTGAAAATCATAAAATGGAAGCATTGCTCGCAAGACAAGAAGCCAGTTACTAAGAATGCAAACCGAACCGACGCTTGTCATAAGGGGTAGATCCCTTCTCGGCATTGAACGATGACTGTGTAAGTGTGTTATGCAATTATGTGACAACCAGCTACTTACCAAAAAGAACTTGATCAAGACTTCCGTTAGGAAGATATTCGTAGACGAGGAGGCTCTCTGGGCCTTCGATGCTGCATCCCAAAAGCCTAATGAGGTTCTTGTGTTGGATCCCACTGATCAGGTTCACCTCGTTGAAGAAGTCGTCCACCCATTGTAGTTTGTTGAACACCAATCGCTTAACTGCGATGACCTTCCCGTCGGGTAAATTTCCCTTGTACACAGAACCGCCCCCACCTTGCCCCAGCTTCCTTGAGTCATCAAAGAAGTTGGTGGCCTTCTCCAGCGTCTCGTACTTGAAATATAAGCTAAACTTGCTCATGCTCGCCCCTAATTGCATGAGGCTATTATGCACTGAATATGGATGAATGTGAAATTCGTGTCATCAAGCTTGTGTTTAAGAATTATCAAGATGACCATTATACGTATTTGAACCAGATTGATTACCTCGTTTCTCCTTGGAGTACTTTTTGCATCCAATGTATGCACCCATGAGAACAAGCGACGTTTGCTGCTGAGGCTTGATGAGGCTATTGCTATGGTGATGCAAATCCTAGATGACCCTGCAAAATGATAAAGACAACATCAGGTTGAGATGAGCAAGTTCATTAGAAATTCTAAAAATCTAGCAACATTGAATCATAAGATCAATCGAATCATACTTAGGATGTGTTTATTTGGGATAAAATTTCGTGAAAAAGCAATATATTTCCTAGAAAATTATTTTTCAAGAAAATGGTAAATTTTCATTTGTTTAGTGATATGTGACTGAAAATGTTTTCTAGTATTTGAATCTCATTTGAAAAATAATTTCAATCTCATAAAAATCATTTTTTAAAATAATTTTGCTTTATCTTTTTTTTTTCTTTTCATTTCTTTCTCTTTCCTTCTTCCTTCTCCTTATGTTGTCGGGCCTTGACAATGGCTGTGACAGGCCATTGGTGCCATTATGGAGGCTCGGTGAGGGCCAATTTGACCAGCTTCAGGCAAGGTTGAGCTTGCTAGATCCTAGGTTGTTGCAGCGAGGCTAGCAAGGCTTGAGCTCGCTTGAGGTTAGCCTGCGCTGGCTCACACTTGTGGCTAATTGCCGAAGCCTAACAACCGATGAAGGAGGAAGAAGGAAAAGAAAAAGAAAAGAAAAAATATTTAAAAATCGACTTTTTAGATAAATTATTAAAAATATCCTAGATGAGAGATTTTTGAAAGTGTTTTCACCTTCTTAAATTTAACAATTTACTTTCCTAATTTTATGTATGAATATTTTCCCAGATTGGAAAGTATTTTCGATTGATTAATTATTTTTGTTGAATCAAATGGGTGAAAGTTCGGAAACTAATTTCAGGAAAAAACTTTTCCTCAAACAAATGCACTCTTAGGTTCTATTCATTTTGTGGAAAGTATTTTTTTAAGAAAACATTTTCCACATTTTATGATGTTAAGCTTGTTTAGGAAAATGAGTCAATGAAAATTTTTTTCTAGTCAATAGAAAACTATGCTTATATTCAAGAAAATGATTTCTATTTGACAAAGTCAAAAAATGTTTTCCAAAATAATATTAAGTGTTGGTGCTTGGACCACAAATTGTACATTTGAATACAGGAACTCAAAGGCTAGTTCCTGAGTCTCCGATGCTCAAGCTGGGTCCATCAAGGTTGGCCAGATCCATTGAGGCCAGGACTAGGTCTTTAAGGCATTGGCATGAGTCTATCGAAATCAGACCTAGGTCAATTAAGGCTAGGCTTGGGACCTCATTCCCAACCAGGGCTTCGAGGCCAAGCTCAAACCCTTGGTGCTTGTGCCTTATGTCTCAGCACTTGAGGTAACATCCATAAAAATTAGGCTTGGGCCTCAACACTTGAGCTCTAGTCCTTAATACTCAGCTTGGGCCTCAACACTTGAGCTCTAGTCCTTAATACTCAGGCTCAAGTCCTTGATTAATGAGACTTTGTTCTTATAAAAATATTTTTAAAAAAAAAAAAAAAAAAAAATTGAATTCTCATTATTTTTACTTCTAAAAAATTTGAATTGTAAATTATTTTTAATTTTCAATTAATTTTTTCTTTCCTGAGGGGGGTGGTTCTTTCTCTTTCCTTTTGCTTCGCTTCAAATGATCACTAGCCACGGCAACAACTAACAATCAACCATAGGCAAGGGACAAGCTTGCTGTTCAAGCAATGCCAAGGTCTTGTCAACCTCTGATAAGGCTTGAGACTCACCAATCTAGCAAAAGTTAGAGCTTGACCTTGCTTGAGATTAGTTGTTGGTTATCATCATAGCCGGCGATAAAAAAAAAAAAAAAAGAAGAAAAGAAAAATACAATAAAATAAAAATAATTAAAAATTCAATATTTTAAAAAGAGAAAATTCGAATAAAGGCTCTAAATAGACCTTATTTTAAAAAAAAAAAAAAAGGGTAGGAGCAGTTATGGTTATTTTAAATAAGGGCCTAGGCTTCGACCAATTAGGGACATATTTGTCCCTAGCCTCGACCAATTAAGGATATTTCATCTAAACACAAGTTAAATTTAAATTAAATTAGATTATTTTTTTTTAAAGTAAAACTTATAAAAAGAAAAAAAAAAAAAAAAAACATAGGCACGAGGGTTCTCTCTCGCTTATGATTGCTAGCCCATCAACAATGGGGTAGCAACAAAGGCTAGTAGTGTCATTGGAACCTAGTGAGGGCCAGCAACCCTTGTTAGAAGCGGGAAAGGGCATAACCTTTTCTTGGGTGAAGGTCACTTGCCCTCCTCGAGCGCCTCCCAACCTTGGTCCTAGTCTGAGGGCTTTATTTAAAATAATATTAACTTCATATTTTTATTTGAAAAAATAAGGATATTTCGGGTCTTTATTTGAAAATTTTCTTTTAAAAAATGAAAAGATATCATTCAAAGTGCTCAAAGGTGTAGGAGTATATTTTCTATTACATTTTTAGTGTCAACTCAACATCAAAAAATATTATCATTTTCTAATAAAGTGGCTGTTCGAAAAACGTTTTTCAGTATTTTCTACAAAAGAAGCGAAGCCTTAACTGACCAACATGGAGGAAACCACAATTGGAAAAATCAATATACGACGGTAGATATAGAAAGCCTTCTTGGTTTTTCTTTAACGGCGAGGAAGCCATCTCTTAAGTTGGTAAACCATTGATCGGGAGACTAGTTGTTACCTCTGCTAACGGGGACGTTGTAGAACTTTGTGGTTGAGTAACGGAGGAAGCATCCCGCGTTCATGGCCCGCGCTTCTTCTCCAGGTGCGCAGCTTCTCGCCATCGAAGTTGCATTCTCCAAACAGACTCTGCAACTGCCGGCATCAAGTGTGCTCCAACACTGAGCCAAAGCATATGCCCCAGCAACTCCTCCGGCTCCGTCCTCCCCAGCCACTGCGAAGCCCTTGCTCAGCACCGCGCTTGCCAAGACATTCCTCAGCACCCGGTCCACCCTATCCGAGAACTCGGCCACTCTCTCTGCCGGGACCGTAGAATTGGAGCTACACTTGAGCATGTCGTGCGTTGGATCAACGGTCTCGTTATAGAAGTCGTAATTGTCGTAACGGAGGAAGCAGCCGTCGAGGTAGAGCCGGCCGACGTAGGGGAAGCAGCGGGGGATCCGGTTCCCGCTCTCGGCAAAGCAGAGGACGCAGTCGGTGTCGGTCAAGTCGCCGAGGCACTGGGCGAGGCCGTACACTGGCAGCGGCGGTGAGGGGATGGAGCATTTGCCCCAGCGCCGGTCAACGATGCTGTCGGAGATCTCCTTCATGACGGTGATGAAGTTGAAGTCCACGGTCGCAGTGGAGTTCCCGCAGAGGAGGCCCGCTTCGACGATTCGGGGGTCGGAGAAGGCCAAAGAGAAGAAGAGCGAGGAGAGCGCGAGCAGAGGAAGAGCGATTGATGGCCTCGCTCCGTTGGACTTCATGGGCTCTGGTTGAGAAATGCTCGGTTATCAATATTCCTTCTCAGTTCTCTTCGAAGAGAGAAGAAGAAGAAGAAAAGGGAAAGATTTGAGCAAGAGCGCGATGGGAGCTCCGATTCGACCTAATGATCTCATAAAGATTCAACCCAGCTACACGACGCGTAATGGAAGCGACAGACCGATGCTTGACTTTTGGGGTCTCGTTTCTCACATCACCCCTTGCTTTCTTTATGCTACAGTAGAGCTTTCAGGAAAGTGCCATGGTGATGTGATGCCTGGTCCCGGGAACTGCCATGCTTGATATGTTTAATGACATCTCTCTCTCCCCTCTCTCTGACATCTCTACCCTCTCCCTCCCCACTTCCCAACCCCAGACCCCCGAGAAAATATTGGGTACGTCTTATGTAGCCAGCGTGGCAAACAAGAAGGCGGTGGGAGCGCGACACGTGTCCTCGTGGGACCCATAAAGTCAGGCGTCTGCTCCTCGACTCAGCGCTTCTTCCTCTCTCCTCTAACTCTCGTCTCGGCTGGTGGCTCGGCTCGGCTGGCAAAAGAAAGGACGTCCTCTCCTCCTGACCTGCACGCTCTCTCTCCTGTCAGAGCATTTATTGCGGAAACTTTTCTCTTTCCTTCGTTTGAGAAAGAAAATGGCCGTTCGTTCCTCTTTCCTCTCCATTTCTTTCCTTTCGAATTTTTGAATCTGAAATCCTCTCTCCGCGCTCGTTGTTGCTCCGCCGTGCATCAAGTGGCCGTTCTCCTGCCATCACCGACGAACCACATTACGGCCGCCGCTACTCTGGTGCTCACTCGCTTCTCTCTTCGGGTTCGTTGCTACTCCGTCATTCGTTCCGGCGTTCCCGGGATCGCAGATGCAGCACGCAGAGGAGAAGCAGGCCTCTTCGAGCTCCCCTCAACGTCGGCGACGTCGCCCGCCAAGCGAGACTCGCACACACGGAAAGGCTCGGAGGCGAGGTTGCTGGAGAAGCTGGTGCTGAGCTGCCTCGTCGTGTTCGACGCTCCTCCGCCTCCCTCTCGTGACGCCCGCTCTGCTCTCTCTCTCCCCCTGCGAAGTCGTGACTCTCTTCCAGCGAAACGCGACGCCGACGGCCCTCCACCTCTGCCGGTTGACTCCGTCGCCCTCGACTCCGACTCCGACTCCGACGCCGACGCCGACGCCGCCTCCTCCCCTGAACCCGACTCTGACGCCGACGCCCCTTCGCCGGTTGCCTCCGTCGGCGTCAGAGTCCGTCGCCCCCGACGCCGACGCCTCGGCCTCCGCCTATGCGCCTGACGCCGACGCCGACGCCGATGCCCCTTCGCCAAGTCCATGCATCGCAGAAAATGGTGATGCCGACCCAACATTACTTATTCAGTTATTTCCTTTTGCTGCTGCCGAAAAGGAGAGACAAGCTTTGGTGGATGCACTTAGAGCTAGTGAAGCTGAATGCGATGCTATTGATGCGAAGATGCAGGAGGTTTTGAATGCACAGATTGCTGCTGAGGATGAGTGTGTTTCTCTGTTGGAGAATTCTCTAAGGTCAGTGACAACATCTTTTCTTTTTTTGGCTACACTAATGCTTGATCCTAGAATGAATTAAGATAGAGTGAGCTCTATAGTAAGAACTTCGCACCACAGGGCAACACAATCATTGGCTGGAGCAGATTGATACACGTTTCTGGTTTTCTCTCTGTCTTTATAAACTTGCGTGTGTAATGGTACAAGCCTTCCTGACTGGATGTTCTTTATATTCATGCTTGTGCTTAGCTGCCCCTGTTGAGTGAAGGAAGTCGTTTGTCAATTTTCATCTTTCAATTGGCAGTCGGGTTCTCAAGGTGAACATGGAAAGACTAGTTTTGTCAAAGTGCTTCAAGGAAAATGAATGGAAAACAAGAATGTCTCTTGACCATTGTTGGGTTATGGTAGATTATAGGCATGGTAGTGGGTGCACTGCATGTGTGGTGTCATTGGTGTGCCCTTGCGCACAATTGTAGCCCTAGTTTTTATTTTGAGATAGCCATGGTTTTAATTGACTTGATGTAAGGTAAACTAAAAGCTTTCAGCAAGTCATATTGATCCCATGGTAGTCTCTGTTTTGCCAATCCAAGTAGACTTTTGGATAGTGACTGTTTTAAGGATAGCCGTGCTATCTCTCTCTGAACTTTTTCATTAACTGTTTCATCTGTCCCTACAAAACATGAGGTTGGATCATGCGTACCACGAAAAACTTTCTCGTAAGCTATCGATTTCATGTGGTAGCCAAATTTAGTTTGAAGCAGAATGACTGACATTTTTACCTCTTATCCTGCAGGATGCAACTGCTAGTGCTGACCTGATAGAGAAGAAGGCAAACTTACTGCGTGCTGAGGAAATGGACAAATGGCTTTCATCAAGTGAAGATTTGGAGGTGAGGAAGATGGAACTTGAAATCGAGTCATATCTGATAAGTGAAGCTCGTAAAGGAGTGAATGTTTCCATCGAGCATTCAATTGATGATGACAGTAGAGAGAAAGAAAAACTTCTTAAGAAGAAGGATGTGTTGTTGGATGTGAATTGGAGAAGCTGCTTAATTTAGTGAGAGAGAAGGAGAAGCAAATTGCTGAGAATGATGCTTCCACTGAAGCAGTAGAGAAGCGCATTGCTGGCGTGGTCTCTGGATTTCAGGACATGCAATCAGATATTGGTGCTAAATATGATAGAATGAAATCAAAGCTCTCTCAGGTTGATGCCGAAAGTGAAGCTTTATCTATAAAAAAGAAAGATATTGATGACGTACTCTCTCAGGAAGATAATAAAGGAGCAAAGATTAGGGAACTTGGGAAGATTGCTGCAGATGAAGCAAAAGCATACAATGAAGCAGCAGGATTGAGAAAGGTTTAATGCTCTGCATTTTGGAGTACAGAGAAAGTAAACTGGGGCTGATGAAGACTGAGGAGAAATTTTCTGAAGATGTCATGAGGCTCCAACAAGAAGCTTCCTCTGCAAGAGCTTCTTTACAGGTTATTTTACTTTTTAGCTATCTTACTCTTTACATGCAAACGACATATACCTAAAAGGTGGTTAAGCTTCACATGCTTAATCTACTATAATTCTGGCCTATGGAGTCTACATGTTGCAACATTTTGGAGAATTTACTTCCAGTCTTCTGAATCAGTAATGCTTGAGGTTCATGTTTGATTATCCAACCTAGGATGAGTGTTGGTTCATGGTTAAGATATACTTGCTGAAGGAATATTCTAAAGACACAGGCAGTGAGTGACTCCTACTTTCTTTCAAAAGTTTGTTTATGCGACGTATTTGTTTTTTTTTTGGTGAAAATAAGAGATGCGACGTATTTGTTAGGGAAGCCTTAATCTTAAAAGTTTAGGCAACTAGGGATATGTAGACAATGTATGTTGAGATCTACTGTTTCCCCTCACAGAAAAGCTATAGCTTGCGAGTGAGACAGTGGATGTAATCATGAAATCAAACTATTGTAGAGCTGGAGTACTGTAACAGGAGAAATAGGAAACAATAAGCAAAAAGAGGGAGCAACAGGAGAGTATAAGCAAAAGCAGAATTTGATCAGATTTCAAATCTTGCAGTGAACTCCAATGTTGTGTCAGGAGACCTTTATCTGAATTTTTTGTCCAGTCTAGTGGTCAGGGTATTGTGTTAAGCATGTTCTTTAGCTATAGCTTCAGGACGAAAATTCAAAAACTGAATACTCGAAATTTATTTGGCTCTTCAACGCATCATTTGATTAGATTCTTGTCTTTTGATCATAGGAACTGTCTTCAAATAAGTCCAGCCTCCAACAGGAGATAGCTTCATTTGAGCAGAGGATACTTTATGTGGACAAGAGACTTCCAGAACTAGAGACTGAGAAAAGGTTGCTGCTGCTGCAAGAAATTTCAAAGAAGCTACACGAATAGCTGCTGAAGCAAAGTCGTTGAGCAATGAGAAGGAAGGAACACAAATCAAGCTTGAAAGAGCCACTATGGAGCTTGGAAAGCTTGAAGAAGAAATTAAAGAAACTGTTGATAAATTGCAGGAGGCTGAGGAGCAGATCTTATTAAGGGAGAGGGATTTGGCAGTGGCTAGACTCCAGAGGTTACTCATAACTGCCAGTGCTGCCAATGCTGAAAGAGCTGCTGCTGTGGAATTGGGTGACCATGAAGAAGCAGACATTTTACTTGCTGAGGCCAAAGCTGCAGAATATGAAGCCCAAAAGCTCCAAGCGGTATATGATTTGAAGGAGGAAGATTTTGGCAATCAACCAAAACATTTAATCCCTATGGAACTTGTTTATGATCTCAGCGGGAAACAATTAGCAGAATTAGCTGCATCTGTTCATCTCAACCCAGCATCATGATGACAAAGTGGATTTTGAGATGACTGACCTTTTTGGCAGGACAGGCTTCTGAAACTCTGGTCACATGTATTCAAGGGGATTAGCCTGGAAGTTTCATCTCACCTTTGGCTAGACGCTTTCAAACCTCAGTGCCTAGAAATGACAGTTGTGGCATTCTTTGGTCTTTGGCCAGTAGCAAGTTTGGTATGGGTTTTGAAGATCTCGGCGATTTCATTTTATGGTACTGGATGTGAGAATTCAGCTTCTCCAAGGCAATGGGAGGAGTAATTTTTTTGTAAATCTGTTGAGTGAAAGATTAATACACGTCTCTTCTCATACAGAATAATGTCCAGCCCAATACAAAAAAGGGGTTGGGGATGGTGTGGAAAATAGCCAGAATTTTCTTTAGATTCTCTTTTGTGACTTTTTTTTTTGGGCTCCTCTCCTGCTTTTCTTACTGTTGCTGAAGAGTTGGAACATTTTGGTCACCTGCGTCTCATCATCGTTCTGGCCCGTCTCACCAGATGCCAAGATGAATCTCCAAGTTGATGCTGCATTGACGCTCAAATCGTGTAAAACTTTCTGTCTACAGATGATTTGCATTAAAACTTCCTGCATCCAACTGTTACAGAGACTCTTTTGTTCCTGAGGAGAATCTGAAAAATGGCAATGGTTTGCAATGCACTTGGAGCAATAAGATGTTAAGTCAGGTCACTTAAATATGTAACAACCAATCAAAACCGTCGCAACACCTACTGTGGCAAAAGAAAATTGAACTTCTTCCCTCTGATCTTTCAACGAACTTTTACAGCTCTTCTGTTCTTGAGGAGAATCTAAAAAATGGCATGGTTCGCAATGCACTCGTAGTAAATTAGTAATAAGATGTACAGTCTTGTCTCTTACATATGTAAGCAATCAAAAACGTTTCTGTGGCCAAAGAAAATTGAAAATTTTCCCTTTGATCTTTCAACCGACTTTTGCAGCTCTATTGTTCTTGAGGAGAATCTAAAAATGGCATGGTTTGCAATGCACTCGTAGTAATAAGTACAGTCAGGTCTCTTGAATATCTAAGCAATCAAAACCGTTTCTGTGGCCAAAGAAAATTGAACTTTTCCCTTTGATCTTCCAACAGCAAAACGCCATGCATGGCCACATTAAGCAGCATCAACTGAGGGACGATGCCCCGTATATAATACATGCTCACAATTTCGGCTGAGTTACACTTACACAGGGGAGAGAGAGGGAGGGCGAGAGAGAGATTATGAGATGATAATACACATTATACTGTGGTTCACGCCACCTCCTCATCCTAGAAAAGAAAAAATTATGAACCAAATAAAGAATCAAGAAGCAGTGTCACAGTCCTTTCCGACAATCTCCCAGCTGTTGCAAAAGAGCAGCAAAGTCGGTTTTTGTAGCACTTCAGAGTGTTGCGGTCAAATGGAGAGGCGGAGTTGCGGAAACAGTGACGTCCAAACATGCCCTTTATTTGCATTGCAGACGGCACCACACCAAATGTATTCTTTCTGTATCCTTACGATAAATAACCCATAAACAAATCCTACTGACCAAATGTTCCAGGAATCAGACACTCTTGCTAATTACAGTCCAACCCGCATTCTTCCAAAAGTGGTCCGTCCGACTTGGCCAAGAATGGATCGACACGTACCCACAGAAGGGAGAAGATGGAAGCGAGCAAGATTGACCACACAATGATGATTGTAGGAGTCCTGTTCTGCCGTCCGAGCAAACCCTTTAGGAAAGGATACAAGTGGACAATCACCCAGAAGGCAAAGAATAGCTTTCCGAAGAGAGGACCCCAGGACTCGTAACCGTTGTTTATTGCGTTTGATACGCCAGCTACAACACCAATCAGGTTTATTATAAGCAATGTGGTTGGCGGAATGAGCAAGGTGGTCCATTTGAACGCATAGAGTTGAGAGAACTCCTCGTCATCCCCACCCTTTGATGTCACAGTGAAGTTCGTGTCAACACCAGCCAGAACCTTCAAAAGCCCCTGAAAAACTGCAAAGAGATGTGCTGAAACTCCTCCGATGACCCAGAACTGTTCGTTCCTCCACCATTCTTCTATTCCAACCCCACTCCATCGCATTTCCAGGATACTTGTCGCGAAAATGCAAATGAAAAGTGACAGAAACCACAGACTAGCCACATTGCTCAGCTGCAACGGGGACAAGAAACAAAGACAATATAAGATCTTTTGCCTGGAATATCATCAATTGTACGATATAAAAGCAATAGTTGAAAAAAAAAAGAAAAAAAGAAAAAGAAAATCTAATAGCCTACCTCTGGCGTGATGAATTTCCCAGTAAGCAAGCAGCACACAGCAGGCAAAGTACAGTATGCCAACAGAGGGATTGATGTCCAGGGGTATACTGTGGCATTTATGTAAGATAATCGCTCTAACCATTTCAAACCGCCTCCATAACCATACCAAAGGGGACAATGCCTGCTTAAGAAGATCTCAATGGAACCAAGAGCCCAACGAAGGACCTGGTGGAGACGATCGGAAAGATTAATGGGAGCAGATCCTTTCAAAGCGGGTCTTGCAGGGATGCAGTAGATGGAACGCCATCCATGGCAATGCATTTTAAAGCTCGTCAATATATCTTCTGTAACTGAACCATATATCCATCCAACCTGTATATGATGAAAGTTCAGCCAACTCTGAGAGAAACAATAATTGTTTCGGGGAATCGCATGAAGAGAGCATTTACACTACACTTACCTCTTTTCCCCACTCAGTCTTATCTTCGTAGCCGCAGCTGATGACATGGATAGCTTCTTTTAGCAAAGATGCAGGGCTCGTGCCTTTCAGTGTTCCTCCATCCTCTAGCATTGTCGATGCGACGAAGACTGATGATTGCCCAAACTTCTTTTCAAGCTTATGCTGAGGCGTGGGATTTTCAGTTTCAATTCCTGCATAAGAAAACATGAATGTATTGATGACTAAGTAAAAGAACTAGCCTTAAACATGACATAGGAAGCAAAATTGGTTAAGTCCAAATTGGAACAGATGTTAACTGGGAAGCAACCCAATAGAAAACAAGCTTTTGGAAGAATAAAAAGATTTCACCGATTGATGCCAAAATTGAGAGGCACATTCAATGATAGAAAAGGTAAACCAACACTAGACAATTAAGTGGGACTTCATGCAAAAGCAGAATCTCACCTTCAATGCCCTCTTCGATACCTTCCAAAGGTGGTGGAGTACCTGCATCTTTTTTTTTTTTTTTTTTAAAAATCTCTTCTTCAGTTCGGTCTTAGGCTTGGTATTCTTCTTCTTCTTCTTCGTCCCAGAGCAACAGCACCCACAACAGCACCACTTTGGCAAGCAGTTGCAAGTTCTGGTCGGTGGCTTCTTTGCTTTTGGAGCATCATAACCATAGAGTGCCAGCCTTCTGAATACACAACCAGTCCCAACGTAAATAGGACCTTGAATACCATCCAGACCTTTCATGTTAATCTGAAAGAGAGAAATTTCTCCGTCAGATCTTCTTGCACAGAATTAATGATACGGTATGTGCAATGGACATGAGGCAATTCAATGGTTGATAATTGCATGCTTACATCGAAAAACACGGTGTTCCGATTGGCATATCGATCGTGCCTATCTATACTGTCGAATCTTTGAGGGAACTGGACGTAGCACACTCTTTTTCCAATAAGTGGGTCCATCATGAAGCACATTGCCTCCCTAATAGCCTTACTATTATTGAAGTAGTGATCACAATCCAGATTCAAAAGATAAGGCGCATTTGTAAGCACAGCAGAGACCCTGACCGGTTAGACAAACAAAAGTTCACAGAGAGGTCAATGGAGAGAGCAAAAAAGGGGTTTACCAACTAAGGTGGATTCTTATGACACTTACCAAAGCATTCATGGCTCCTGCCTTCTTGTGGTGATTATAGCCAGGCCTCTTCTCTCTGGAAACATAGACAAGGCGAGGTAATTCATTCCCGTCAGAGTCATGTCCTCCACTTTGGCCAAGAAAAACCTATTAAAGATAGCAGAAATAAGCAGTTAATCTCATCTCACATCAACAAAGAGTTCTAAAACTGAAAATGACAACTTTGCATACCTGAATCATGCCAGGATGATCACGGACGTTATTTCCAGGCCATGGTGTTCCATCCTGCATCGTCCACCCTTCTTCAGGAACCTTCTGGGCTTTGGCCACCAAAGCATTTATACGAACCTTAAACTCCTCATACTCTCTCTGCAAACACAGCAAGAACAGAATTAAGACTTTGACTATCATCTGCAAAGAGCAATTGATAAATTAAATTTGGCACTCCTACTACCTTCATTGCTCTTCGCTCCTTCACAAAAGATGCCTCAACCTTATCTTTGAGATAATCTATCTTCTGAGCAAAATAAAACTCAGGTGCCCGTGGCTCAATGTTGAATTTCTTACAGAAAGGGACCCATTTTCTTGCAAATTCCGATGTTTCTGAGAGTGCTT
This sequence comes from Eucalyptus grandis, assembly GCF_016545825.1. Classification (NCBI taxonomy): domain Eukaryota; kingdom Viridiplantae; phylum Streptophyta; class Magnoliopsida; order Myrtales; family Myrtaceae; genus Eucalyptus; species Eucalyptus grandis. The sequence goes on from NC_052613.1 coordinate 2,589,236, forward strand.
CAAATGTCAGCATAGCAGCACCATCATCAGAAACATAACAGGACACCTTATCAACAGGGTAGTCCACAGCGAGAATCGATAAGACAGTATTTGCCATCACCAGGGGGTTCCTTCAGCGGGTCGACAGTACTCACAAATATATCTACTGGAGCAAGTTGAGAAGGTTGGCCTTCCTTCTCATACCTAAAGAACAATGCCAAATTCATAATTTTACAAATCCACATAAAGATCAGGCAAATAGCATGAAATGGAAGGCAAAATCTATTACCTCAGGGACAGTCTGTCGAGGTATGTCTCCCGATCAATAGGGAGCCATTTCGGGAATTGATCCAGAATCCACGAGAGACCAAACCAGATCTCACAGATAACAGATATGAGCCACAATGCGTATGCATCATTCACAGGATGCATTACTCTGTAATGGAAAAAGAATCCAAGCACTACAAGCCGGATGACAATGATCATTATGTAGGGATTGATTTGGCTGGAGGATATAGGCAACTTTCTTGACAGCGGCTGTCTCGCCTCATCCATTCTGATTAACATTGCAGATGAAAAAGTCACGGCATTAGGGACCCCTGATTCCCAATCTCAACATATTCGGAAACTATGCAAGAACTAAACCATACATAATTGACTTCTCAAACAGGAATTGGCATATAATCTTCATGAGAAAAGAGAAGACTGGTTTAGCAATGCCACTCATCAAATTTGACAAGAGAACAGAACTTACAGTGGTAGATCTGGGTTGTCCCCATCATCGTCCCATTCCTTGCCACCTTTCTCGTTCTTCATCGTCTGTAGTTTCTCTTGCCTTTGTTTCCAACTCTCCATCCTCTCTTTCCAAGCAACGCTTCCATATCCATAAGCAGCCAAGTCCTTTGAAGGATCCATGGATCGAGGTTGCACTACAGAAAGGAGTTCACAGAACAACCATCTGTTATACTTGCAATTCTAACTGCAGCAGATCAATGAATCATTTCTTAGCCAGGGAACATAACATCATCACCTTTAATGTTAGGGCAGTCCATGAGTGGTCTCCTCTTGCAAGTGCTTCATTCAACTTGTCATAGTTTTCCTACAGGATGACAAGTGGATTCACCCATTCAAATCATTGATAGAGTCAGCATACAAACTAGCAAATATGCAAGGCAGAGTGGCACAATACAATGACATATGATTTGAAAAAAAGTTCCTGTTAATTATGAGTTCACATCATATCTAGGACATTGTTGTTATAGGTGATGCAGGCAAATAAGTGGTAACAATCATTCAGTCGAGCCAGATGATCAGGATATGACTTAAAGCCAAATGCTCTGTCATTAAGATTCAAGACATCAACAGGATATCAAGCAAATTATGTAAGTTGATGTAAAATTCAGGGACAAAGCAGAGGACAATAACAAGCAGATATTTAACTGATACAGCCATTCATGTTCGACAAGTAATTTATGGGTGTCCCTTGCACTGCAGGGTCTGGGAGGTAGTTGATGCACAAGCAACGAAGACAGCACTCAGAAATTCTAATGCAGTTTGATTCGGATTGCTAGAAAATCATTCAAATCAAAACTCTACAGGACTTTACAATCTCGCAATTATCTATCTCCACGTAAGAAGCCTCATCCACATAAAATAGCAGCCGAGGAGGCAAAACCTCATCTGCTGTAAGACTTAAGATCATTTGTCACACTTGCTTTCCGAGACATGGCTCTGAGTCTACGGCATTTGGCTTCCAGCCTAGCTACCTCTTTATGCTCTCCAAATGCTGTTTGCTGGCTGTTTCTGCTGCTTGGGTGCTCAAATTACGCTCAATAATCCTAAGTTCTAGCTCCTCCAACATAGAAAGGACTTTGGCTTTGAGGGCCACATTCTCTTTTTCAGCAGCATCAAGCTTAGGGGCGGGATCAGAACATATAACTGAAGAAGCTTCACTCTTGGCTGCTTGAAGCTAGCATGGACATTGCAAAACTTAGTCTCAAGCTCGGCCTTTGTTGATTCCCACTCACGAGTTTTCTTGACCACAGCTTCTTGGATCTTCTGCTCTTGCTCATCCTCACCTGTCGAGCTGCCTCACACATTCCTTAAGTGCTCCATCAAGATGACTGATTCGATCTTCTAGTGTCTAGTTCCTTTGTGTTGCAGCCTCCAGTTGTTTCTTTAGCACCAAGACTTCATTTTCAGCCTTCTCCCATCCTACCATTGAATATCAAAAGGAAAAAAATTTACAACGAAGTACATAGGCACAAAAATGCAAATCCGAATGCAATGTCAAATAGATTTAACGCAGGAACGGTTGAAGTAGATGTCATCCTCAAATCTGAAACTCCATGTGATTTCACTCTTGCTCGATTGAAAGCTTCCAATCTTGTTACCCGGACATTAGTGCTTAATTTTGGTGCAATTTGTGTAGTATATCGATATTTCCTCCCTCCTACATTCTCGATATCTTGTTACTATCCTCATTAATTTGCTACAGCTTTGGATATTAAATGCAGACATCGAGAAACTAAATCATTATGCTATGGTTACGGATGATGCTACAGTACTGTGAGAATACTATGGACTACTTTTCGTCCAAGATGAGAATTTCCCCATCATCAGCAAAAGGAAATAACTGAATAAGTAATGTTGGGTCGGCATCACCATTTTCTGCGATGCATGGACTTGGCGAAGGGGCATCGGCGTTGGCGTCGGCATCGGGCGCATAGGCGGAGGCCGAGGCGTCGCGTCGGGCGACGGACTCCGACGCCGACGGAGGCAACCGGCGAAGGGGCGTCGGCGTCGAGTCGGGTTCAGGGGAGGAGGCGGCGTCGGCGTCGGCGTCGGAGTCGGAGTCGGAGTCGAGGGCGACGGAGTCAACCGGCAGAGGTGGAGGGCCGTCGGCGTCGCGTTTCGCTGGAAGAGAGTCACGACTTCGCAGGGGGAGAGAGAGAGCAGAGCGGGCGTCACGAGAGGGAGGCGGAGGAGCGTCGAACACGACGAGGCAGCTCAAGACCAGCTTCTCCAGCAACCTCGCCTCCGAGCCTTCCGTGTGTGCGGGTCTCGCTTGGCGGGCGACGTCGCCGACGTTGAGGGAGCTCGAAGAGGCTTGCTTCTCCTCCGCGTGCTGCATCTGCGATCCGGGAACGCCGGAACGAATGACGGAGCAGCAACGAACCCGAAGAGAGAAGCGAGTGAGCACCGAGTAGCGGCGGCCGTAATGTGGTTCGTCGGTGATGGCGGGAGAACGGCCGCTTGATGCACGGCGGAGCAACAACGAGCGCGGAGAGAGGATTTCAGATTCAAAAATTCGAAAGGAAAGAAATGGAGAGGGAAAGAGGAACGAACGGCCATTTTCTTTCTCAAACGAAGGAAAGAAAAGTTTCCGCAATAAATGCTCTGACAGGAGAGAGAGCGTGCAGGTCAGCAGGGAGAGGACGTCCTTTCTTTTGCCAGCCGAGCTGAGCCACCAGTCGAGACGAGAGTTAGAGGAGAGAGGAAGAAGCGCTGAGTCGAGGAGTAGACGCCTGACTTTATGGGTCCCACGAGGACACGTGTCGCGCTCCCACCGCCTTCTTGTTTGCCACGCTGGCTACATAAGACGTACCCAATATTTTCTCCAGACCCCCCCATGGTGATGTGATGCCTGGTCCCAGGAACTGCATGATGACATGTTTAATGACATCTCTCTCTCCACTCTCTCTGACATCTCTCCCCACTTCCCAACCCCAAACCCGCCCCCCACCCCCGAGAGAGAGAGAAAGAAGACTTTGGGTTGACGGAGGTTGGAGAAAATGGAGTAATGTCGGAGAGAGGAAGAGGGACAGAGATCTGCAACGACCGACCAAGACGAGGGTGGGCGTCGGATGTCGCTGTTTTGTTGTTTAGCGATCTTTCTGTCGCATTGCGTTCAGCGAGGGTGCCATGAGTATCGTGGTTGGGTCGGTAGATAGAGGTCAGTGGCATGGGAAGATCTTTTTTTTTTTTTTTGCAAGATTTTATTTCACGAATTTTGGATTTTACCAAGTTGTAATATACGCACCAAAAGAAAAAGTTAACAAACTTCCAATTCAAACTGACAGTGATGTAGCGCCAAAAGTGATTAATATTTCAAGGTAAAAGCAATAAAATTTACCAATAGACTCAAATGTTGAAAAAACTGGTAAAAATGCAATTAAAGTTGCAACCACAAAAATATGGACATCAATATCAAGTAATTCTAATATCAAAGAGAAAATGAAGTACTATGGCACCACACTTAGGCTAAAATTGGTGGCGCTTGGATTTTGACATAATATAAATGGTTAGGTGATGGAGAAAAAAGAGTAACCAAAATCATCTTTCCGTAGGAAAAAGGCATAAATTTGAAATCTTGATGGTGAAACTCCAGAAGCCCAAAGGTAAACAAATCCAAAAGGAAAATGACAAGAAAAAAAAAATTAAAAAGGGGATTATCTTGAAAAGTGTCGATTTAACCATTTATTAAGAAACCAAATAATGAAAGTCTTTATTTTTAACCATGATTTTCCACATGTTGTGTATAATTATATAAGATTTTTATAATAATACGAATAAAACAAGGCACACAAAACCTAGGGATGAGAAAAAGAGGTTTGCCTATTACTATCCCAAAAAAGTTGCAATTGAAGTCGTGACCACGGAAAATTGGACGTCTAGATCACGTAGTTCTTTTTAGGTTTAAATTTTTCACACTTGAAATTTTTTGCCATGAGATAAATGGTTAGGTGATAGAAGAAAAAGTAATCAAAAGCATTGTCCCATAGGAAAAACCGATGAATAAAAAATCTTGATGGCAAAAGCTCTAGAAATCCAAAGGTAAACAAATTCAAAAGGAAAATGACAGATGTCGCGATCAAATTTCGGTTGAACTACCTAGAGTTTGGCTAATGGATTGTTAAGCCTAGACTTAACAGGCTCTCCCAAACTCATATCAATTCGTGACTTAGGTTCAAATTTGTAAAATGAAAATGATTTTTCAATTAAGAGTCGCCACTAATTTATTTTTGGTGAATCGATTAAAAACTCAAGTAAAGTAACGGGAGATTTACTTTTCTTTTGCGAACTAGAGATTGTGAGTTCGGGAACTTAATTACGTTAGATTTCCCTAATGCCATTTCGGTACGTTTTTATTTTATTTCGAAAAAATGTTTTGCAAGCAGCTTGAATGATTTTAATTTACTTCCCTAACATGTGACGTAATTATGTGGGTGAGCAAATCACCAATTTAACACCCATATAAAGCAGTGAATAAATTGCAAGACTTATCTTATGGCAACAAAAGCATCTGCAATGTTATATCAGAATTCACATCATTAGTCCTAGATATGATTTCTAATTAACACGCCATCACTCAATCTTTTATTAAAGAATTTTCTCTCATTTAATAAAATCTAATCTATATGCAATGCAATCTAAATAAATGACTTAATTTTAATGACGGACTATCTCTAATTATATGGACCAACCGATAATCACTAAATGACATGCATTTCATGAACTCGATTCTATATGACATGTACATGACATTTTTATTTTCTTAAAAAGCATGCAATCTATCCTAGAGAATGAAATGAATTTATTCTAAGATAATCTTTTTTTGGTATTTTTTTTATGAAATTCGAAATTAAGAAAAATGCAAAAAATTATCTAGCTAGATTAAGATTCTATCCAACTTATATTAAGAATTGGGTTAGGTCAAATCTTAATTTAAACTAGGATATTATCTTAACTCGGTAATCTCTAACCTAAAATGTAATCTATCTAAAAGATTTATTTAAACTTAAAATTAAACATGCAATCTTATCATAATATGCAATGACGTGCAAAGAATGCCATAATTTTAGTTTTTTTTCCTTTTTCATTTCCATGAAATTTGAAACTAAAATTGCCAAATAATTGAACATGCAATCTAAAAAAAAACTAGCATCCTAAGTTGATTTTTTATTTTTAAAATATTCGAAATAAAACCCTATTCTAAATATGCAAGATAACCCTAAAACAAGAAATATTTTAAAATGAACATAATCCTAACTCAAATATTTTTTTGGATTTTTTTTATGAAAATAAAATTGATTCAAATAACACGACAGCAAATCAAACGATATGAGATTAATATTCATAAATTGACGAATCATATTGTGCGCATAGGATCGGATTGATCAATTTTAAATAAAACTGCAAATTGAATCTCAAGCGTGAGATCGGATTGGGGATTTTCCGTGCAATTGTGAGTTGGATTTCGAGCGTGAAATCGAACTATCAATCATATGCATGTCGTGAGATTAGGAAGATTTCCCAATTTATAAGGCTATTCGAGAGTACGGATAGAACTATATATCATGAACTTCGATCGTGGGTATTTTTTAAATAAGGAAACGAAATATTCGGAAATCAAATTAGGCAAAAGTTACCTAATCCGGATATTGGCTTACAAATTTGGGACTTTGCACAATCGAACCGGAATCACAACTGGCTCCTCGAGGCGAACAGCGAGCTACGGCATATGTGGCGACGAGGACGGCAAGGCTCAGTTCGAACACGGACAGCAGCTCATCATCGGGCTTTGCAGGTGATTTGGGCGGTAGCGAGCAGCGAGTAGCGTCGCTGGTCGTAAGCGGGCCCGTCTTGGTGCGCTGGAAGCGTTGGCGCGTGTGGGTAGCAACCAACGGACAGATCAGCAAAGCAGAGGTAGGCGATGTCACCACAAATCAGAGGGCGGCTCAACGTCGGGGTGGCACGTCTCGGGCAGCGGCGGCGTCACGAAGGACTCTAGTGAAGCAATGGAACCATGTCGGCAAGGGTGGCATCCGATTAGCGGGACTCGTGGGGTCTTGGTCGCGCTGCTGCGGTAGTCACGCCAAGACGCTGCAACGAAGATGAAGTCAAGGTCTTGCGGGGCAGCGTCGTGGAGAGAGAATATTTCGTTCTCTCTCCAGTGCGTGTCGATCTTCTCTCAGATTCTCGTTCAATGCTTCTTCAATGTGTAGATGTACAACTTGCCGAAGAGGGATTCTCTCTTTTTGTCTTTTCTGATGGTGGTGGACAATTTTTCGAAGTTGAAGGACCCGGCTCCTTCTTGCATGAACGACCTCTCTATTGCCCTTCTTTTCTCACGTGTTTCTCTCTCCTTTGACTTTGACCCCAAAAAAACGAAAAAGAACCCTGAAAAAACGAAATCGAAAACCCCCTCTTGTATGGCCCCCCTCAACTCTCCGTATGCGGCCCTTTTAAAGGCCAAGGATTAGGGTTTTATTTTATTCTTCAAATAAACATCCACGAAGATTTTTTCCAAATGCAATATTTCCTTTATATTTTCCACATCTCTTCTAGATTTCCTTTGCAAAAATGAATATTCTTCACCAATTTTATCACATATTATCAAAGATTCAAAATTGCAATAGGATTTTTCTCAAATTTGAAATCTTGCAAAGATAAGCTCGCAATATCACACTTGAGGATACGGGCCTGGGCCAATTTACTCTTTTTGTGAGCTTAGTTCAACTTGTCAAATTAAAGTTTTGAACCATCAAGTCGAAACCATCCGTCGCCGATCCAATGCAAATAAAAAAAAATATTCTTAAAACTATATGCTATGCAACTTAATTCTAATATTTTTGCTTAGGGATTAAAAATTAATCTCTAATTTTTAATGCAATAAATACATGACTGGGTCACCAAAATTTAGTTGTCAACAAACAAAAAAGGAAAAACAATTAAAGAGGGGATAATGTCCAAAGGTGCTATCTAATTATGGTATGGTTGTTTCACACGTCGTGAGTAATTAGATAAGATTTCTATAATAGCACAAATAAAATGAGGTTTTACCATCCAAAGGAGAGTTCATTGGTTTCATTATCACCAGCGCCTTTAAAACTTTTGACTATTTCCAATATGCAATCACGGACAAAATCAATATGAACCCTCCAATTAGGAAAAAAGATGAAAAAAAAAGGAGAAAAGGATTTGCATGCTTGCCGACTGAGAGAAGACTCCACACGGTTAACTTTTCCCCTTCCATGGAACAACTCTTCAAAAGAGAAAAGAGAAAAGATTTAAAAAAAAAAGAAGACAAGTATGACAAAAAAAAAATGCCGGTGACATGACGACATCGATCCACATCCATCTCTCCGTTGAACTTTAGCCAAAATATAGATGTCATTCACCCCTAGTTTAACTTTCATAGTAAAATGAGCTTAAACCCTTCATTTCTAAACTCGACCTCATCGCATAACATCTTCATTTTTTTAATTCTTATATGAAATTACTAACTTTTCTTTTTAATTTATGAAATTACTAACTTTAATCGAGTGATTTATCAAACTTTTCTCCAAGTGGGTTTTCAATTAAGTTTGGATTCTTAACTGTTATTTGAGTTAGTCACCTGTCTAATACTAGAAAATCGGTGCTACATTTATCCTTCATTAAATTTTGTGTCTCAAAAACATCATAATGGTTAATCTCTAATTAGTTTTCATGTCACAAAAAATATAGACCAATGTTTCCTTCGTTGGCTTCCATTCAATATCCTAAATAATTATGAATATGGAAACACATTTGGTAAACAATTTGGATGATTGATGTATGACTCGATTCCTCATGAAAACTCACCATAGATGGGTCTTTTAAACGACATTATTTTTGGGAAGTCGGATTTGAAAAATAAACTTAGATTGAAAAATCTACTAAAATTTACTAGTTTGTGCTAAGAGGTCCCTCACCTTTCAAAAAGTGGGGAAATGATTACAAGAGTTGATAAATTAGAAAAAAAAACAAATAAAAGTTAGTAAGAATTTAAATGAGAAGTAACCCAAAAGAAGTTGGTTACTATAATTGGAGAAAAGTTGGTAAATAATCAAAAGAAAGACTAACAAATTCATATGGGAGTTAAGTAAATTTAGGCCAGTAGTAAGGATGATAAGTAAAAGTTAGTGAGAAAAATTGATAACTTGTAAATTGTAAAAAATTCTAATAATTTCATAACAAATAACTTACTAGACAACGGGGTGATCGGTAACTTATCTAATCAACAGTTTTTTTAACATGGATGAGATGTTTCAAATTTCTCCTAGCACACATTTTTTTCTTTTAATGAAACAAGAGAATCATCCCAACATACTATTCTGCTAGGTAGATAAAGGAAAGTCAGTGTGTTTTCTTTTTCCATAGACAAGGCAACATTATCCTCATGTAAGAATATACCTACGGAAACCCCCCTCTCTCTCTCTCTCACTCGCTCGCTCTCGTGTGAAAACTGAACCATGAATGCAAAACCTTCAAAGAAGAATCAATGGCGAGATGCATGCGCCGAATGCCAAATCTCTAGTATGGACGCAATAATATCTATCGGTAGCATGTGAGCTATGTGTTGTGGAAAGTAAGTAATCGAACAATAAAATAGACAAAATAAAAAAGGTAGATCGAACACCAAATTTATGTGGTTTGGTTGTAGTGATCTACGTCCATGAAGTGAGCAATAATGAATTCTACTATGGATGAAATGATACAATGGAAATTATAATCATACTCGAGTCACTCAAGCATTCTTAGTATTTCCAAAGCCCCAATTATACCTAATATCTTACTTAGTGTTTTGCCTCGAAATTCCTCTTGACATAAACTTTCAATCTTGCAAAAATTAAATAGATCTTAGGCTCTATTTGTTTCATGAAAAATAATTTCGAGGAAAATGTTTTCCAAATTTTCTAGTGTTCGTTTAATGGAAAATAAATTGTTTGAGGAAAATATTTTTCATTAATGGAAAAAAAAAGTCTTTTAAAATGGGCAAAAATGTTTTTCATTTTCCACATCTTCTTTCACCTCGCTTTCTCTCATCAAACACATTTCCCTTTTATTTTTATTTTTTTTTTTTTAAATTGAGTTTTGATTATCTTTCCTTTTTTCTTCTTGCTTGGCTTTGGCTGGTGGCGCAGTGGCCAAGGCCAAGGAAGAAGAAAAAATAAAGAAAAGAAAAGAAAAGAAATAAAAAAATCAATTTAAAAATCAATTGAAAAGATAAAATAACAACAAAAATTGAAAATGAATCTATGAAGGAAATCTCTATTTATCTTCAAATTTCAGTTGAACACCACAATATATGGTTATTTTCCAAGAAAATGACTTCTTGAAAATAATTTTCGAAAATGTTACATTTTTCACACCTTAAACTCACAAGATTTAATTGGCTTGAACACTATTGGGGATCAATGATTTAATTGGCTTGAACATTAAATCTTCTTAGATGTAATTTCACAAGTAAGAACAAAAAGTCCACTTTCAAGCACTCGATATTGGGCACCTCAAGAAAGTGCACACCTTGTCAAAAACGACTCTCCGCCGCATGAAGACTCCTAGCAAGAATATATAGGTTGGTCAACGTGGCCAACTTATAGTAGAATTTAATTTCCTTTCTGTTCTTCCTCTGCACGCTGACCGAGCCCAAGTCCAACACAAAGTCTATGTTGGGCTTTTCAGTTTGAGAACGCAGACTCCTATTCTTATACAGAATGTGCTTCAACAAACTTGTTTCCCATTCAAAGCCAACTTATCTATTATTATTCGTCGCTTCAATGCCAAATAATTTCCATATTTTTCAGCATTCTTTACTTGGATCAAGTTTCATATTATGGGCTCAAATTCGAGACATATTTTAACACAATGCACTGCACAATGAGCAGTCCAAGTGAAGCCCTCTCCTCTCTAAGCTCGCCCCCATCCTAGTTGCAGCTCAAAAATCATGCATGTCTCCGATTGAGTAGAGATGAATGATAAACCTTAGTTCACAGCTTTTGATCAACTACATTCACCTAAACACACAGGCGTTCATCTCGTATTGCAAGGTAACCGATGTTACGCGCACGTAGATGGAACCGCAATCATGACTAAAGTGGAGAGCTGCTTCATGCAATGGCTTTTTCCACCCCTATTTTGAATCTTATATCGGCACATCTTTGGCAGGGACACCACGTTGACATTAAGCTCATAACCCAACTCGTCGAGTATGATAATTTTTATTATTATCATGAATTGGAGAAAAACCCGTTTTCAAATGACTTTTCAATAACATTGGAGTGTATAATGAGATGTCGCCAGTCTCATCTCATAACTTCAATTCAAGTTATACCTATGCTATGCATTTACTTCACTAACCCATTGTTGGCACCGTATGCTAAACGCCTACTCAATAATCTCAAGGCCCTAATACTATGTTGTATGCCATATGGAGTGGCCATTGGGGGTGGGGGGGATGAAGTGCCATTACCTTTCACGAGTAGAAGTTGTTGATCCCAAAATGAAACTAAGAAAGCATATGTAGTTTTTTTTTTTTTTTTTTTTTTTGGGTAAGAATGAATATGAAGATTTGAAAAGGAACACTTTGGAGCAAGGGTCCAGAAAAGCTAGTGAAGAATCCGCACCATACGGGCTTAAGTATGAGTCGACCCAGCCCGGTTGTGTTCTCTTTCTCTTTTCAATAAAACCAAGTTGACATACAAGAGTAAGGGGCATCAAAACACGTTATATCTTGATGTCTTTATAATCTAGTCCGCCGGTCTATTTGATTCTTGAGTGTAGTGGGCCAATTCAAGATTCATAAAAAGGGCCAAAAGGTCTTTACATCCTGTGATAGGTGGCTCAATGCCCCAAGAGCGGAGAGAGGAATCTTACAAATAGCTTCCCAAAGTAGAGGAATCTTACAAATATCTCACTCTCGAACTAACTTTAGTTTAGGACAACCTGTAAAGTGATGGAGATTGTGGAGGTAATCTATGGTTTCAAATTGAAGAATTAATTTGGATTGTAGATGAGAATGAAGTTTTCTCAAGCAGTTTTTTGAGATCGAGATGGGCTTAATGAAATATATTCATGAAGATAATTATAAAATATCACTGGAGATATTATTAGGTATTAAGGATGTCTTTTGATATTTCATTATTCTCTTCAACAATTAATATTCTTTCATGTGCATGTCATTTGGGTATGATAACCCTCCTCTAATAACGTGTAAAGTGAAGTCAATTAAGTAAAGATTCTCTCACCCTCTCTCTCTCCAAGACCTTAGAATATTTAGAGTTAATTACACAAGACTTGTTTGGATTTGATTTGGGATTGTCCCCATGCTATTAGATACATTCTCTCTCCTCGAGAGAGAGAGAGAGAGAGAGAGAGAGAGAGAGAGAGAGAGAGAGAGAGAGAGAGAGAGAGAGAGAGAGAGAGAGAGAGAGATGGGGTTGATCCTCAGCTCATCATCGCGCAACGCAGGCGCCAATGACTGCTGCAGATAAGGCCAAGGAGATCAACTCATTGGCTCCCGTCGTCATATACAGGTCACTCCTTCTCTCTTCCTCCCTCTCGCTACTCGTCGATCGAGTGATTTGCTCCTCCGGAATGGTCGAATTTCAATTACTTCGTGAAAATGCTAGTATCACCACCTAGAGGGGGGGGGGTGAATAAGTGTTTAAGAAAAAAATTTAACAATTAAAATCAAAATATATTCTATTGCGAGCAAAGCCTATGAATAAGTTAAAGTCTGATTAAAAGCGTCACCAGACTTTTGAAGAAAATTCAGACTCAAATAAGAAATTGATTAGAATTTTGAGAAATCTAAAAGAAAATTACAATAGATAAGTTGAAAAGAGTTAAGGGAAGATAAAATTGCACACGAGATTTATATTGGTTCGGCTTAGATCAAGCCTACGTCCACTCTCCTAAACTGATAGCCTTCTAGTTGAAATTAACTAAAGTATCAATAGAGAAATGCAATGTTTCGAGCGCAAACACTCAATGGAAGATTTCTTTTTCCCTCAGTAAGTCACTCTTCTTGTGATTTTCTCTCTTGAATATAATTTGTAAGCACTTTGTCATTGAAGAGCAAGTGGTTGGAAATGCTTCAAATTTTGGAATTTCAATTTTTGCGCACTATCTCAAATAGACCGAATGACCTCCTTAAATACTCCTTTACGCCTTACTAGCCATTGGCATTCTCTAGAAGAATTTCTTCCAATTAATCCATTGGACATAATCGATTAAGGAAATCTTGTAACCATTTGAAAATTGAGATGACAATACGTTGATTTCGATTGTCCATACAATCGAATCTAGGTTTCCATAAATAGATGCTTCCGAAAAAAGATATTGTCTTCAAGATTGATTTCATCAATTCGTGATTGATTCTATCTATGTATTTATAAAGGATAAGTGAGATTCTTCGCCAAAAAGCCAGCTATTAAAGATAAATCTCTATAACGTTCATACTGAATCCTTATCATAAGATCAATAATCCTAAGTCCGATTATATCTTCGTTCGGACTTGGTTTCAATGGATTACGTCGAGTGGAAAAGACTTATGAAATGAATAGACTTTGACAAGAGTCCGTGATATGACTTCGTAAGTCTATTATTTTTTGGAATAAGAATAAAAATAAAAACAAGAAAGTTTTGTCGCTTCAAAACCTAGTAGGAGTTTTTTTAATAATTGAATCTCATCTTGAGTCGTGTTTGCAATGATTAGTCTTTGGCTTTGGTATCGGTGTCGTTCTCGATGCAATTCACTCCCGAGTCCGATCATGGGCGAAATTGTATCAGGCGATTGCTTTGAATTGTAGAATTGATGTGCAAATTTGATGCATGGGGGAGAGTATATATTAACCGAATTGAGGAGAATTGATTTTTTTTTGGGGGGGCGACTAGCACTTTTCAGTGGGTTTTGAATTTTGACCCAAAAGGGTGTTTTGAATTAGATGCTTGCGGCTGTGGATACTGCTATCATCTCGTGGTGCTGGTTGCTGAATTGATAATGCAAGTCATTAACCTTAAACTATCATGTAATGAGAGAAGTGCTAACAATACTAGCACTTACAATGGGTTTTGAATTTTGAGGAAAAAATTGATTTTGAATTAGTGCACACGAGATTTATATTGGTTCGGCTTAGATCAAGCCTACGTCCACTCTCCTAAACTGATAGCCTTCTAGTTGAAATTAACTAAAGTATCAATAGAGAAATGCAATGTTTCGAGCGCAAACACTCAATGGAAGATTTCTTTTCCTCAGTAAGTCACTCTTCTTGTGATTTCTCTCTTGAATATAATTTGTAAGCACTGTCATTGAAGAGCAAGTGGTTGGAAATGCTTCAAATTTTGGAATTTCAATTTTGCGCACTATCTCAAATAGACCGAATGACCTCCTTAAATACTCCTTTACGCCTTACTAGCCATTGGCATTCTCTAGAAGAATTTCTTCCAATTAATCCATTGGACATAATCGATTAAGGAAATCTTGTAACCATTTGAAAATTGAGATGACAATCTGTTGATTTCGATTGTCCATACAATCGAATCTAGGTTTCCATAAATAGATGCTTCCGAAAAAGATATTGTCTTCAAGATTGATTTCATCAATTCGTGATTGATTCTATCTATGTATTTATAAAGGATAAGTGAGATTCTTCGCCAAAAGCCAGCTATTAAAGATAAATCTCTATAACGTTCATACTGAATCCTTATCATAAGATCAATAATCCTAAGTCTCGATTATATCTTCGTTCGACTTGGTTTCAACTGGATTACGTCGAGTGGAAAAGACTTATGAAATGAATAGACTTTGACAAGAGTCCGTGATATGACTTCGAAGTCTATTATTTTTTGGAATAAGAATAAAAATAAAAACAAGAAAGTTTTGTCAGCTTCAAAACCTAGTAGGAGTTTTTTTTAATACCTGAATCTCATCTTGAGTCGTGTTTGCAATGATTAGTCTTTGGCTTTGGTATCGGTGTCGTTCTCGATGCAATTCACTCCCGAGTCCGATCATGGGCGAAATTGTATCAGCTGATTGCTTTGAATTGTAGAATTGATGTGCAAATTTGATGCATGGGGGAGAGTATATATTAACTGAATTGAGGAGAATTGATTTTTTTTTTTGGGGGGGCGACTAGCACTTTTTCAGTGGGTTTTTGAATTTTGACCCAAAAGGGTGTTTTGAATTAGATGCTTGCGGCTGTGGATACTGCTATCATCTCGTGGTGCTGGTTGCTGAATTGATAATGCAAGTCATTAACCTTAAACTATCATGTGTAAGGAGAGAAGTGCTAACAATACTAGCACTTACAATGGGTTTTGAATTTTGAGGAAAAAATTGATTTTGAATTAGATTTTTGTGGGAGTGGATTTTGCGATGATTTCATGCCGGTTACTGAATTGACAATGCAAGTCACTAACGCTAATCTACCACGTGTAATGAGGAAATTCCTAGCGGATTGAAGAGATTACTGTCGCCGGTATAGTATAGTTCTGTTAGAACTCGATTGTTGCAGACCCAAAGTGGCAGCAGCTCATAATGAGAGTTTTGGAATTGCTTAAATTGCTTTGACATTTAATTGCTCCAACCGGATCAATGATCTTTCTTCCGCCAATTTTGGTAGGCTTCAAGATCACGATGACATTGAGGCGAGCCACCTGATCACAACGATCTAGGGTTTCCATCATCTCTTGCTCATCAAGGAGATATTGAATCTTTCAGAGCAAGATGTTATAGTTCTCATTGTCCAGTTTCTCATCCTTGTTCAAATCATCAAAAAAATTTCTTACAGCCATTTTCAACTACATTCAAGAAATGCGCATGAGATATTAATAATTAGCACTATCACTATTTTGCAGCATTGATCTAAATTACATAATAAATTTTTTATGCAAGTCACAAGATCAAAAATTTGCCATGCTCTTGATCATCTCCTGTGCCCAAGTACTCAATCATTATATGTCATTTAATATGCGTAGAAATAAATTGTAGGAGAAAACTAATAAGTCTCAACTTAACTAAAAACACACTCCCACTTAACTATCGCGTAGACTTTCTTGATTGATGTTAAGCATTAAATCAATAACATATATAAACAAAAGTATCATATGATACTTACCAAACTCTAAATTAGTGATTCTAACATTCACAATGAATAGAGTTCATTACTCACTTTGATACCAACATTGAAGAATGGGCAGCGGAAATGTAGCACAATTATTTAACTACATATCTCTTGCGGTCTCAACATCAATTCCTCTAGAATGACGGGACTATTTTACATTGTTAGTCAAATCCACAATCTTCATGTAATATTTCTTCGAATCCGTAAACAACTCATTGGCAAACTCATACTACTCGAGTAAGAGTTGGGTTCCTCTAGAATGACAGGACTATTTTCAATGACACGCGGACCCCTAGAGTGTTATAACTTGATACAAAGGGACACTTAAGTACCATAACTTACGAAAGTGATACTTAAATGCCAAAATCAGAGAGAAATGGATCACTTAGGTGCACATGACAAAATTTCTGAAATAGAAATTGATTTCTGGTTAGAAATTGATTTCTCAATTTCTATTCCTAGACAAGTTTCTGAGTAAAGAAACCCGTTTGATAACGACTCAAAATTTCTATTTTGGAACAAAAATCCGTTTGATAACATAATAAAGTTTCTTTTTCTAGGAATAGAAATTGATTAGATAACAACATAGAAAATCCTCAAATACAAAATAATAGTCAAAATAATACTAATAGAAAAGCAAAGAAGCTTTTATTTGGGGCATCTCATGTTTCTACGTCAGATCAAATCATCATTCATAGAACTGAAGAAAAACGCTTCACACATTCCACTGATGCATTCAAGCAAAGTGAATGCTATTGGACACCACCAGAAAAGAACTTGACATTTATGTCACCATTGTCTTTTTCCATTAGTTAAATGAAACAAGAAAGAAGCATGGGCAAAAGGAAATCAGTTATTCTGATTGAAGGAAGTTGGATCTTAACATAATGGACTCTTGAGTGGGAACAACTGAATACAATTGAAGCAAAGGAAGATAGGTGGTTAATGGAAGCACGATGACAAGCGAGCAGAGGAGCAAATGGATCAGAAGAAAGAGGACCTAATTACATGAATGTGACAGTATGATATTTTGGTCATTGATCAATAAAATAATGAGAACACATAATATATTAAAAGATAACTTATTATTATTGTTATTTGCTTTAGTTTGTCTTTCTTTTCTCTTTGTCCTCCGATAATTGTTATGTAACAGAATATTTTTGAATCCATTATTCATAAAAAAAATTCCTGCGAATTTTGAAACCCACAATTTCAACCAAACATTTTTACTTGAAAATAAAAACAACAATTTATTATCCAGAGAGAAAGCAGTGAATAAAGTTTACATAACAACAACTCGAATTTGATCAACTGCCACACTCGGACATTTTTTCCTTGCATCAAACTTGGGTTGTATACCACAAGGTTTATAAAAGTCTATATAATTAAATCCATAACGCCAACAGAGCAGCGAAGAGCAGCAATCAGTAAGTGAAGGAAAAGCGACAACTTCGACATATGAACGACCTGCGACCATAAAGGGTTTCTCTACACCTAAACAATTATGCTACATGTATCTTGAACACCTCAAGCTAGAAAATAAACCCAGGACATGCTCAGCTTAGATGACGATTCAGCAACATATTAGAAGGGGTATCTAATTTGATGAGAGCAGAGCAAACCAACGCACTAAAGGAGCGAGGGTTCTTGGCCATCAAAGGATGGATCAGGAGCTACGTCGCCAGCTCAACATACCAAGCAGTAATGTACATGTAACACTACACAATTCTCAAATCAATGCTAATGTCTCTGGGGCAAATTGTCGAATAGGTGGTGAATGCGAACTTGAGAGGTTTGGTAGTTCAGTAGATAGATACATTCAATGAATCGGCATGACGTGAGATGGTTATCCAAATGAATCAACAAATTCGAAGGCAAACAAAGAACGATCCAACATTAGAGTGCTCTCAATCGAAGAGAAACAAAACATCCTAGGATGATTACTTGGGATCGGCTACAGTGACGCATGACTTGAATCGCAGGGGCGGAAGAGAGCCGTGACAAAGTGGAGAACGCACTCACTGGAAATGATGGCGCCGATCGGGGGTAGGATGGTCGTCGATGTGGAGCGGCGCAATCAATGAGGGCTTAGGGTTGAGGACGTAGTTGGAGTCGACGGCAGCAAGCAAATGGAGTGGACGCTTGCGAGCGGACAAAGTGGATGCTGCCGAGAGGAGTCAATGACTGCAAGGAGGACGAAGTCAGAGTCGACAACGAGGTGAGCGATGATGTGACCAACGAGAGGATGGGGTTGGAGTTGACGGGGCTAGGGAGGATGGAGTCATAATTGATGGTGAGATGAGCAAAGATCTAACCGACAAGAGGACGGTGATGGCAGG
Organism: Eucalyptus grandis; assembly: GCF_016545825.1. Classification (NCBI taxonomy): domain Eukaryota; kingdom Viridiplantae; phylum Streptophyta; class Magnoliopsida; order Myrtales; family Myrtaceae; genus Eucalyptus; species Eucalyptus grandis. The sequence continues at coordinate 2,607,486 of NC_052613.1, forward strand.
GAGGGCCGTGTGTTCCGATCTCGGAGACGAACCCAAGATGGGTTCGATGAGATCAAATCCAGCGAAGTCGTTGACTACAGGGAGGATGAAGTTAGAGTCGACGGCGAGGTGAGCGATGATGTCACCGGCGAGAGGACAGAGTTGGAGTTGATGGTAAGGATGGACAGATTCGGAGTCGACGGTGCTAGGGTTTTTGGTTGAAGCGTTGAGGAGAAAGAACGCCCCGTTTGGTGAATGAAGAAGATGTCAAAATTGGAGAAAAGAAGAAACGATTTCTATTTCTATTTCAGAAACCGAGAAGCTACAATTTCTAGCTTCGATTTTTCATTCAAATCAATTTTTGGAATAGAAATATATTTCAAAAATAGAGAAATCAAATTGCGTTACCAAATGGATTTCTATTCCAAACCTGTTCCAAGGAACAGAGAAATAGAGAAATAAGAAACAGAAATTTTATCGTGCGTAGCCTTAAGTACCACTCGGCCAAAATGCTGACCTTTCAATTTTCTAGCGAAACAAGTGCAAAATGGCGTTGTTTTGGTGCCGACGTGGTAAAAATTTAATATAAAATTTAATTTAAAAATAAATTTATTTAAAACATTTAAAAATATTTATAAAAAAAAAAAAAAAGAGAGCGGCGGGCGAGGGCTCGGGAAAGGCCGGCAACGAAGGGGGAGGGTTGACGGGGTCGCTTGGCCTTAGCCAGGCCGACCGACCGGCCAGGCGGTGGCACGGGCTGTGAGCCTTCGCCTCAATCTAGGGCGAGGGTCACGGCCCTCGCCTAGATTCAATGAGGGTCAACGACCCTTGGCCCTTGCTCGCCGAGGCGATCCCTAGCAAGCGGCGACCTTTGGCTTGGCCGGGCGAGGGTTGGTGACCCTCGCCAAATTTTGGTGAGGGCTTAGGGGGTGCACAATAATTCTGTTCCAGAAATAGTTTCCGGGAAATAGATTTTTTCTATTTCTATTTCTAGAAGAGTTTCTAAGTAAAAAAAACCGTTTGATAATGACACAAAATTCTACTTTAAAAATAGAAATTCGTTTGATAACGACATAAAATTTTTCCCTTTCGGATGGCGGTCAACCGGTGATTGGCAAGGATGGACGGCGCGAGCAAGCGGTGACCGGCAATCCGGGTAGCGGGCGATCGGTGGCCCGGCATCGGTGGCGGGGTCGGCGGCGGCGATGGGCTATCGGCGGCGGTGGCGGCGACGGGTGGGTGGCGGCGAGCAACCGACGGACGATGGTCGGCGACGACGAATGAAGGACCGATTGACGAATGATGAGAAGAATTTTTATTTTGATCTCTATTCCAAAAATAGAGAAGTAGAAAATTTTAGCTTCGATTTCTCTTCCAAACCTATTTCGGAATATAAATCTATTCCAGAAAAAAAAACTGAATAGGTTTATCAAACAGATTTATCTTCCACAAAAAGGTCTAGAACAGAAAAACTATTTTGGAACATAAATTTTGGTTATCATGCACCCCCTGCAGGGCCCCTCGCCGGCCGGTTGGTGGTCGTTGGCCCCTAGCCAAGGCCCAAAGACCGGGCCGACCCTCCCCCTATTGTCGCCAACCTTTCCCGCCGGCGAGGAGCCCTCAACCGCCTCCCTTTTTTTTTTTTTGTTTTAATTTTTAATTTTTATTTTTTCAAAATATTTAATATTAAATTTTTATTAAATTTTTTAAAAATAAATTTAATTTAATTAATTTTTATATTATTTTTTTTTACCACGTCAATACCAAAACGACATCATTTTTGCATTGTTCGCCACGTCAATGTGCAAAAACGACACAATTTTGCACTCGCTTCGTCGGAAAATTGACATGTCGACATTTTGCCTCGATTTTGGCCGGTGGCACTTAAGTGATCCATTTATCTTCGATTTTGACACTTAGTGTCATTTTTGTAAGTTATGGCACTTAAGTATCTCTTTTTGCCAAGTTATGGCACTTGAAGCGCTTTTGCCATTTTTCAGTGTTTTACAAGTCCTATGTTATTTGCTTGAGAGAAGCCCTACCTCTTCATAGAAGGCGAAAGAAGACCCTTAATCTTCCTCTATAATTCTCCATTACTCCACCGTTTTATCATATGATCGTGGAAGAATTATTATTTGTAACTCCCACATAATTAGAGGAGTTATTCTTTTGTAACCTTCACAATAGCAATGGAATAAAAGAAGAGAAGGAGAAAGAGACAAGCGAAGGATGAGGCTGTTGACCAAGCTTGTCTCCATGCCACACGACAAAAGAGTAGTTCTCGGGCCATCGGACAAAACATTGGAAGATATGTGGCGATATCTCATGATTTGATATGATCCGATTACGATTGTGTACAAATCAATTAAAGATTAGATTTAGATTAGATTTATTCATAGAATCTCTAACTCCCATTCATTATGTACATCTTCTATTATATCTACAAGGAACTATACACTAGACATTATTGAAGACAGAATACACAAAAAATTTCTCCAAGCTCTTCATCTCCAATCATGTTGATTGGTATCGAGTGAAAGCTTTTGATCACATCGCACTCTCTTCTTCTTGTTTACTGCCAAGGTCTTTCAACCTTGTGTACAAGAATCAACAAGAAAGCAATTTCCTCTTTTTAACCATGAATCAAAATTGACCTTGATTTCTGGCGACGTCCACGAGAAAGCGAATCTAGTGCAACCTCTGAAAACTTTCCTTCTTGAAAATTGATTTTGAATCTAGTGTCGCACAATTGGTTAATGCCGACAAATTATAATTAAAGTACTCTTACCAATGAGACATTGTTGATTGTGAGACTTTCAATTTTTACAGTTCCATACCCAACAATTCTTTCATTGTTGTTTCCACCAAAAGAGACTTTTCCACCATTTATTTGCATAAGTTTTATTAAACAACTTAAATCTCAGTTATACGCCTTGAACAGCCACTATCCAAATACCATTTAACATTTTTCTTGATATTAACTTGCAATTAAAAAGAAACTCAAGCTTTCTTTAGTACTCACATTTTCTTGAGTCTAGAGGAGTTAGTGCAATAAGCAATCTTTGCCCATTCCTTCTTAACAGATCTCCAAACCATAGGACATTCTTTCTCAAAGTGTTCTCGAGCTATTGCACTTAGAACATTTGAGAGCACTTCTCTCCCAATAGGTTTTACAAAGACTTTTTGAAAATGATTTATGTAAAAAAAATTTGTAGGCCTTTGTTTGATTCTTTCCTTTACTTTTGGAAAATCAATTAGAGGAATAGTTTTCAAGTCATTCCCAAGCCTAATTTGTTAAAGTAAGGTCTTTGTATTGAAAGAATCTTTTTCAACTTCTCGAGATCCTATTGAAAATATTTTTGAAATATTTGAAATATCTTTTTTCAAAAATGTATTTTCTTTTGAAAGAGAGTCTAGATTTTCTTTTAAAGTAACAAAACATTTATCTAAATTTTCAAACTTTTTTTCCAAAAAATTTCCTATTGCTTCGTGTAGAATTCTCTCTTTTTAAATGTATCGAAATCTTGAAATTTATCATGAAACTCCAAATTGAGTCCTAAAACATTTTTAAAAATGTAATCAGAGTCCTAAAATTTATCTCTTTAAACTTTCAAGAATTGTAATCATTGGAAGGATTTATACTCGACCAATTTGATAAGTTTTAGGACTCAATTATAATTTTGTGACAAATTTTAGAACTTCCAATATACTTATTCCTTAGATTTATTTATGACCTCTTCTACCTTGACTATCAACCACTACATAGAATTCCACAAATCAAAAACGCCTAGGAGTGTGGTAGTTCACACATGACCATCTCAATTCACATCTAAAGTAGGAGGAAATCTTAGGAAAACTGGGCAAGTTCTCATATCAATATGTTTCAAGCGTGAAGCGATTAAACAACCCTTTTGTGCTTTCCAAAGTGTAAAAGAAAAACATGGCTTGGTGGGTAGAACAATGAAATCGGATCATTTAGTTGGATAGAACAATCTAGTCAGATTTTGAAGTGTGATATCACTTTCTTTAAGGATTTATTTACCTCACAACATTGTTAATGGTCCCTGGAAAATTTATATTCTAGTATTTCTAGTATTTCTCAAATGAAAATACTAGATATCAATTCTAAGATTTCTCCAGAGTCTCTTAAAGGAAACAATTAGAAATAATGGCTGTATATTCTTTAGAAAGAAAACGAAAAATGAAAGAAAAACATTATGATCGAACATACACGTTCAGTAATTTATAGCAAAAACAAGTAGTTATATCCAAGCAAACACAACCTTCTAAGGATTAAGAAATTATGCTTGAACAGTGAAGTTTGAGTAACCATTGACGAAACAATAAAAATTCAAAATTAAATAAATAATAAACAAAAATAACCGTACTTCTTCATGAACAGTTGCAAAGTTTCAACAAGACTTATGGTTAATTTTTTATAAAAATAAATCTAATATTTCAATAAATAAAAAATAATGATCATTGATGGGTGTTAAATCTCTTCTACATGCACACTCATTTTTTTCAACGTGGGACATGGAATAAAAAGAATGACAAGCATAGAATCATTAGCAAGTCTCAAGTGATTCAATAGATCATATGCACCAAGTCCCTAACTTCACTAACCATTATTAGCATCGTATGCTAACGCCTACTCAATTATCTCAAGGCCTTAACATTATTTTATATGCCATATGGAATGGTCATTGTTTTTTTTTTTTTAATTCTTTTGGAGGGGGGGGAGGAGCAACGATGAATTGCCATTACATTTCAAGAGTAGTTGTTGATCCCAAAATAACACTAGGAAAGAATATGAAGACTTGAAAAGGAACACTTTGGACCGAGGGTCCAGAAAGGTGGTGAAGAATCCGCACCATATGGGCTTGAGTGGAACTAGCCTGATTATGTTTTTCTTTTTCAAAAGCCGAGTCGAAATACAAGAGCAAGGGCAATGAAACATGTTAAGAGGGGACAATGTCCAAAGGTTGCAATTGAAGTCGTGGCCACTGAAAATTAGACGTCTAGATCACGTAGTTCTTTTTAGGTTTAAATTCTTCGCACTTCAATTTTTTTTTTTTTTTTTGCCGAGAGACAAATGGTTAGGTGATAGAAGAAAAAGTAATCAAAAGCATTGTCCCATAGGAAAAACCAATGAATAAGAAATCTTGATGGCAAAAGCTCTAGAAATTCAAAGGTAAACAAATTCAAAAGGAAAATGACAGAAAAAGGAAAAACAATTAAAGAGGGGATAATGTCCAAAGGTGCTGTCTAATCATGGTATGATTCTTTCACACTCGTGAGTAATTAGATAAGATTTCTATAATAATACAAATAAAATGAGGTTTGCCAATTACCATCCAAAGGAGAGTTCATTGGTTTCATTATCACCAACACCTCTAAAACTTTTGACTATTTCCAATATGCAATCACGGGCAAAATCAATATGAACCTTCCAATTAGGAAAATGATGGAAAAAGAGAGGAGAAAAGCATTTGCGAGCTTGCCGACCGAGGGAAGACTCCATACGGTCAACTTTTCCCCTTCCATGGGGCAATTCTTCAAAAAGAAAAGAGAACGATTTTTTTTCAAAAAAGAAGAGTATGACCAAAAAAAGTTTGCCAGTGACATGACGACATCAATCCACATCCATCTCTTCCTTGAACTTAGCCAAAATGTAGTTGCCATTCACCCCTAGTTTAACTTTCATAGTAAAAGGGGAGAAGTACATCGGTGCCATAAGTTGTGTACGGTGCTTTATTTTGGTGCCAAAAGTTTCAATTGGATCACTTAAGTGCCAAATCAGAGGAAAACTATCACTTTGGTGCCACCGGCAAGAGATTCCGGCCAAAATGATGACGTGGCTTTTATATTTAATAAAAAAAAAATTGATATGGCTTGAGAAACGACATCGTTTTCTGTCCTCCTTAAGAAAACAAAGTTGTTTTGCCATCTTAAGTGGATAGCCTCACAAAAACGACGCCGCACAACTCATTTTGGGAATTTTTTTTTTTAATTTGGAGATTGATATTAGGGTTCCGATCCTCATCGGCCGTTGACCTAGCTCACTCGGCCGTTGTCACTCGGCCATCGACCTAGCTTGCTCGCCCGCCATCGCTTGGCGGCGTGAGGTTCGCACTTGAGCGAGATCATGGCCTTCGACTTGGCTGCCGAGTGGCCAAGTCAGGGTTGGGGTCGAGGTCAAAGCTATAGCCTCTAAGTGTGGGGGCCGTCAAGGACAGTGACTAGCCCATCACCATTAGAGGCAGAGGTGAGGGATGTTGGTGGTTGAAGGGGGAGGAGGAGGGAAAACCAATGTAATTTTTAAAACAACACAAGGGAGTGGCCGAGATTATCCGGCAGGTCGAATCAAAACTGGTTGTCATTGATGAAAATGGCGTCTAGATCCTTGTCAAAGAGCTCTCGTGGGACTGACCCGTCGAACTCATTGAACTAGAAGTCCAAGAACTTGAGTGCCAGGAGCTCCAACACGACCCTCGGGAACTTCTTGGCGAACCGGTTGTTGCTCAGATCTAGCTCAAAAAGCCGCTTTAGGTTCCGAAACTTCTACGGCACGCTGCCATAGAAGCGGTTGGAGTTGAGGTGGAAGAACGTGAAGTCGGTGAGCAGGCCGAGCTCCTTGGGGAGGTACCTGGTGATGTCGTTGTGGTTGAGGTCGACGCCTTGCCCACAGTGCGGGACCGCCGGGGTCATCGGGGCGGAGCGAAGACGTTGGAGTAGCCACAAACGTCGGGGCCGACCCAATTGGTGGTGAAGTTGTTGGGGTCGAAGAGGATGGCACGCTTCAAGGCCTGGAGGGCGATGTAGGCATTGCGGAGGTGTGGATTCTCTAAGGAGGTGGAGGAGTTGATGGTGACTTGCTCACCATGGTTGCTAAACTCGTCAAGGTAGTGGAGGAGGCGGTGGTGCTTGACGGCGCCATGGGCAGCAGCAGAGTGGACAACAAGGGAGGAGAAGAGGACGAAGAGGGCGGCGGTGGTCGAGATTATCCGGCAGATTTAGGGTTTAGGGTTTTGAATTGGGGGAGAGAAACCAAATGACGTCATTTTGTAGTTTACATGTTGATTGTACTCTCCGGCTTGCCACATCAGCGTAAAAATTAATAAAAAAGTGCCATGTTGGATTTCAGTCAATCTTATCGGAGTTGGCATCAAAATGATTATTTTTCAAACTTTTGGCACTTAACCGATCCGACGGAAACTTTTGACACCAAAGTGAGCGCCATACACAACTTATGGCATTGATAGTGTACTTCTTCCTCTTGAGTATGACAAAAAAAAAGACGAGTATGACCAAAAAAAAAGTTTGCCGGTGACGTGATGACATCAATCCACATCCATCTCTCTCTTGAGCTTAGCCAAAATATAGTTGCCATTCAACCCTAGTTTAACTTTCATAGTAAAAGGAGCTTAAACCCTTCATTTCTAAACTCGAGCTCATCGCACAACATCTTAATTTTTTTTAAATTCTTATATGAAATTACTAACTTTAATCAAGCGATTTATCAAACTTTTCTCCAAGTGAGTTATCAATTAAGTTTGGATTCTTAATTGTTATTTGAGTTAGTCACCAGTCTAATATTAGAAAATTGGTGTTTCATTTATCCTTAATTAAATTTTGTGTCTAAAAAAATCATAATGGTTGATCTCTAATTAGTTTTCATGTCATAAAAAATATCGACCAATGTTTCCTTCGTCGGCTTCTATTAACTACTCTAAATAATTACAAACATGGAAACACATTTGGTAAACAATTTGGATGATCGATGTATGACTTGATTTCTCATGAAAATTCACCATAGATGGGTTTTAAACGACATTATTTTGAGAAGTCGGATCTAAAAAATAAACTTAGATTGAAAAATCTGCTAAAATTTACTAATTTGTGCTAAGAGCTCCCTCACCTTTCAAAAAGTGGGAAATGATCACAAGAGTTGATAAATTAGGAAAAAAAGCCAAATAAAAGTTAGTAAGAATTTAAATGAGAAGTAACCCAAAAGAAATTGGTTATTCTAATTGGAGAAAAGTTGGTAAATAATCAAAAGAAAGACTAACAAATTCATATGGGAGTTAAGTAAATTTAGGCTAGTAGTAAGGATGATAAGTAAAAGTTAGTGAGAAAATTTGATAACTTGTAAATTGCAAAAAAATTCTAATAATTTCATAACAAATAAGTTACCGGACAAAAGGGTGATTGGTAACTTATCTAATCAATAGTTTTTAACACGGATGAGATGTTTCAAATTTCTACCAGCACAAATTTTTTCTTTTAATGAGACAAGAGAATCATCCTAACATAGTATTCTGCTAGGTAGATAAAGGAAAGTCAATGTGTTTTCTTTTTCCATAGACAAGGTAACATTATCCTCATGTCAAAATATACCTATGGAAAAACCCTCTCTCTCTCTCTCTCTCTCTCTCTCTCTCTCTCTCTCTCTCTCTCTCTCTCTCTCTCTCTCTCTCTCTCTCGTGAAAACTGAACCATGAATGCAAAACCTTCAAAAAAAATCAATGGCGAGATGCATGCGGCATATCCAAATGCCAAATCTCTAGTATGGACACAATAATATCTATTGGCAGCATGTGAGTCATGTGTTGTGGAAAGTAAGTAATCGAACAATAAAATAGGCAAAATAAAAAAAAGTAGATCGAACACCAAATTTATGTTGTTCTATCGTAGTGATCTATGTCCACGAAGCGAGTAATAATGAATTCTACTATGGATAAAACAATACAATGGAGATTATAATCATACTTGAGTCACTCAAATATTTTAAGTATTTCTAAAGCCCCAATTACACTTAATATCTTACTTAGTGTTTTGCCTCGAAATTCCTCCGACATAAACTTTCATCCTTGCAAAAATTAAATAGATCTTAGGCTCTATTTGTTTCATCTAAAATAATTTACAGGAAAATGTTTTCCAAATTTTCTAGTGTTTGTTTCATGGAAAATAAATTGATTAAGGAAAATATTTTTCATTAATGGAAAAAATTCTTTTAAAATGGGGAAAAATGTTTTTCATTTTTCCATATCTTCTTTCACCTCGCTTTCTCTCATCAAACACATTTTCTATTTATTTTTCTATTTATTTATTTTTTATATTTTAAAATTGAGTTTTTAATTGTTTTTCCTTTTTTTTTTCTCTTTTTTTCTTCTTGCTTGGCTTTGGCTAGTTGGTGATCGGCTAAGGCCAAGGAAGAAGAAAAAAAAAATAAAGAAAAGAAAAGAAAATAATCAATTTAAAACTCAATTGGAAAAGATAAAATAACAAAAAAAAATTTGAAAATGAGTCTACGAAGGAAATCTCTATTTATCTTCAAATTTCAATCGAACACCAGAATATATGGTTATTTTTCCAAGAAAATGACTTCTTCAAAAATAATTTTCGAAAACATCACATTTTTCACAAGACAAATGGAGCCTTAAACTCACGAGATTTAATTGGCTTGAATACTATCGGGGACCAACAAAAGCCAAGGAAGGACGAAAAAAAAAAGAAAAAAAAAAGAGAAAAAATAAGATTTAATTGGCTTGAACATTAAATCTTCTTTCCTTTATTAAAAAAAAAAACATTAAATCTTCTTGGACGTAATTTTACGAATAAGAAAAAAATGTCCACTTTCAAGCACTCGATATTGGGCGCTTCAAGAAAGTGCACACCTTGTCATAAACGACTCTCTGCCGCAAGACTCGCAGCATGAATATATAGGTTGGTCAACAAGGCCAACTTATAGTAGAATTTAATTTCCCCTCTGCTCTTTCTCTGCACGCTGACCGAGCCCAAGTCCAACACAAGGTCCAGGTTGGATTTTTCAGTTTGAGAACACACTCTATTCTTTTTTACAGAATGTGCTTCAACAAACTTGCGTCTCATTCAAAGCACTTATCCATTATTAATCGTCCCTTCAACGCCAAATAATTTCCGTATTTTTCAGCATTCTTTGTTCGGATCAAGTTTCGTAGGATGGGCTCACATCCGAGACGTATTCTAACACCATGCACTGCAAAATAAGGGTGCGCATGACAACATTTCTATTTCAGGAATTGAGAAGTTAAAAATTTTAGCTTTTGATTTATTCTTCAAATCAATTTATGGAATAGAAATCTATTCTAGAAATAGAAAAATTAAATTGTGTTACCAAATGGATTCTTGTTCTAAACTGTTCCGAGAGAATAGAGAAACAAAAAAATAGAGAAATATAAATTTTATCACGCGCAGCCCTAAGAGGTTCAAGTGAAGTTCTCTCCTCTCTAAGCTCGCCCCCATCCTAGTTATAGCTCAAAAATCATGCGTGTCTCGATTGAGTTGAGATGAACAATAAATCTAAGTTCATAGCCGTTGATCAACTACAATCACCTAACACACATGCGTTCATCTCGTATTGCAAGGTAACTGATGTTTTGGTGTATAGTAGATGGAACTGCAATCATGACTAAAGTGGAGAGCTGCTTCATGCGATGGCTTTTTCCAACCCTATTTTGAGTCTTATGATGGCACATCTTTGGCAAGGACACCACGTTGATATTAAGCTCGCAACCTAACTCGTCGAGCATAATAAGTTATTTTTGTATCATGAATTGGTGAAGAACCTGTTTCCAAATGACTTTTCAATAACATTGGAGTATATAATGAGATGTTGCCAGTCTCATCTCATAACTTCAATTCAAGTTATAACTACACTATGCATTTACTTCACTAACCCATTGTCGACACCGTATTCTAAATGTCTACTCAATTATCTCAAGGCCCTAATACTATGTTGTATGCCAGCCTATTTGTGTTTCCTTTCTCTTTTTCAATAAAACCAAGTTGACATACAAGAGTAAGGGGCATCAAAACACGTTACATCTTGATACTTTTATAATCTAGTCCTCTAGTATTTGATTCTCGGGTGTAATGGGCCAATTCAGGATTCATAAAAAGGGCCAAGAGGTCTTTACATTTTGTGATAGGTGGCTCCAACGCCCCAAGGGTGAAGAAGAATCTCACAAATAGCTTATCAAAGTACACTTATCTTACTCTTGAACTAACTTCAATTCAGAACGACCTGTAAAGTGATGGAGAATGTGGAGGTAAGTTATGTTTCAAATTGAAGAATTAATTTTGACTGTAGATGGGAATGAAGTTGGCTCAAGCTGTTTTTTGAGATTGACACAGACTTGATGAAATATATTCATGAAGATCATAGATTTCTTAATTAGAAAATATTACCGGAGATATTATTAAATATTAAAGATATTATTCTATATTTCATTATTCTCTTCAACAATTAATGTCCTTTCATATGCATGTTGCTTGGGTATGATAACCCTCCTCTAATAACGTGTAAAGTGAAGTCAATTAAGTAAAGCTTCTCTCATCCTCTCTCATCAAGATCTTAGAATATTTACGAGTGAATTACACAGGACTTGTTTGGATTTGATTTGGGATTTTCCCCACGCTATTACACACATTTTCTCTCTTCGATAGAGAGAGAAATTCGAAGGAAAGATGGGGTCGATCCTCAGCTCGTCATCGCGCGGTGCGAGCAAGGAGGCACTCGTGCCCACCACGGACAAGGCCAAGGAGATTGCCTCGTTGGCTCCCGTCGTCGTATTCAGGTTGCTCCTTCCCTCCTCCTCCCTCCTGCGGCTCGTCGATCGAGCGATCTGCTTCTCGGAACGGTCAAATTTTGATTTACCCGGGTTCCCATCCCAAGTCTTGTTCTTGAATGATCGGCTGTTGACTAGCTATCGGTGTAGTTCGCCATGCGATTCGCTGCTGAGTCCGATTGCGGGCGAAATTGCATCATCCAATGGCCTTGAACGGTAGAATTGATGTGCTAATTTGATGCATGAAGGGAGTATATATTAGCTGAATTGGAGAGAATTGATTTTTGTGGGGGAAAGACCAGCACTTTTTAGTGGGTTTTTGAATTTTGACCCAAAAAAGAAAAGGGTTTTGAATTAGATGCTTGTGGCTGTGGATTTTGCTATCATCTCGTGGTGCTGGTTGCTGAATTGATAGTGCAAGTCATTAACCTTAAACTATCATGTGTAAGGAGAGAAGTGCTAACAAGACTTGCACTTACAATGGGTTTTGAATTTTGAGGGAAAAAAATGATTTTGAATTAGATTTTTGTGGCAGTGGATTTTGCTATGATTTCATGCCGGTTACTGAATTGATAATGCAAGTCACTAATGCTAATCTACCACGTGTAATGAGGAAATTGCTAGCGGATTGAAGAGATCACTGTCGCCGGCATAGTATAGTTCTGTTAAAACTCGATTGTTGCAGACCCAAAGTGGCAGCAGCTCAAAATGAGAGTTTTGGAGATTGCTTAAATTGCTTTGACATTTAATTGCTCCAACCAGATCAATGATCTTTCTTCCTCCAATTTTGGTAGGCTTCAAGATCACAGCGACATTGAGGCGAGCCACCTCCTTCAAGATCACAACGATCTAGGGTTTCCATCACCTCTTGCTCATCAAGGAGATATTGAATCTTTCAAAGCAAGATGTTATAGTTCTCACCGTCGAGTTTCTCATCCTTGTTCAAATCATCAAAAAAATTTCTTGCTGCTATTTTCAACTACATTCAAGAAATGCGCACGAGATATTAATAATATGTACATATCACTCTTTTGCAGCATTAATCTAAATTACATAATAAAAATTTTGTGCAAGTCACAAGATCAAAAATTTGCCATGCTCCTGATCATCTCTTGCGCCCAAGTACTCAATCATTATATGTAATTTAATATGCGTAGAAATAAATTGCAGGAGGAAACTAATAAGTCTCAACTTGACTAAAAACACACTCCCACTTAACAGGAGACTATTTACAGTAATAAAATATTATATTATTAATTATAATCAATCATAAAAATATCCAGAATATTAAATATATCAAGAATATTATAGATGCCGGGATATGGGAAGGATATTTATTTAAAAACCTCGTAAAGATAATCTCATTGTATCTTACAGCTTTGCCAATCGACGGAAGCAATCTCAAAATCGCGAGAGTGTTGCTGACGAAGCTGGATTCCAACACCCTGATGGTGGCCCTTTCTCTCCCCTCGCGTGATCTATATGGGAGTGATGTTGTTCATGAAGGGCATTTGCGACTGCAAGTTCTTCTTCTTTCGAGGTTTCTGGTTCAGGGACATCGTCACCTTCATCATCGTCGGAGGAGCTTTCTTTAGAGTTTGTCCCTCTCAATCATCACCATTGGGAATGCAGAATTTCTCTTTCTTGTCATCATTTTTTTTTTTTGGTGAAATCAATGCAAAAGAGGACGTGTGACAATGCGCCGAGCGATGGGCAGCAAAGGGTAAGCGAGACAGTCGCGGATTTTGAAGCAACGTAAAATTATTTCAACCAAAAAAGAGAAGAAAAAATGACATAAAACTATGAAAAAAAACAGAACAACTTTTGTTTCTTTTTCTTTCCTTTTATTACATAACCTATGACTGACTCTGGAGCTTAAACATCCTTATGGTTTTATTAATTATTGTGATGGGCCTAAGTTGGCCCGTTCGCCCATGTTGGGCCTAAAAGCCTGGCCTACAAAATTAGAGCCCATGAATGAAGGAATACGTTGAAGAGTTGTAACTTATGGGGGGACGTCTTTGCTGAAGGAACACGTCTTTTGGAGAAGATGTATTTAAGGGGAGAAAAGAAAAAAGAAAATGTACCTTTTGGACGTACGAGCACTTTTTTACCTTCTCCCAAAACCAACAGAAGTTTCTCCCCTTGAACCAACGAGTGCGCCTCTTGGTAAACCGGGATCAAAATTCTTTCTCGAACTTTAGCATTGGTGTTTAATCTGTGGCTAACAAGGTATGCTCGGTTTCGTGGTGTGCTTTAGGATCGGTGATACATGTTTTTTCCGGGCTCGTCTTCCGCATAAGTTTAGGGGTTCGATTTAGTGTCGAATCCGGTTTTTGGGAATCCGGCAATCCCAACACATCCCAACATGGTATGACTCACCAATCAAGACGTAAAACTACAAAAAAACAAAGCAATTGCATCTCACTTAGATTCATATATTTGTGGGATATTCGTGATTTATCGATTTAAGATTGGACTCATTGTCATCTAAACATGCTGCTAACCAAGTAAGGATAATCCGACTCATGCCATGATGTCACTAAAATCTGCACTGCTAGTCGTTTGCAAAGTGTCCGTATTCGTTGGAAGAAGAAGAAAAAGAAAGGTCCCAATCCTAAAGGGTTAATGCAGCAAAGTTGGAAGAGGGCTTCCTATCAAGCTGAAAGAGACCTCGGATGCCGTGAGTTGGTTCAACAGCCATGTGTTCATGTAGAGCTTCTACTGCTAGATTTGTCGAACAGCACGCTAGCGTTGAGGAACGGGGGTTGGCTCGGTTGGGGGACTACACAATTTTTGTCGTGGAGCATCTCGACGACCCTAGACATGGGCGGTCGCAATTCCATGTAGGCTTGAGTGCACAGAAGGCTGATTTGGAGCACATTCGATGCCTCCAGGATGGGGAATTTACCTTGTAAGGCCGGATCAATGCATGCGCCTAAATTATTTGACTTGTAATGCTTCCATACCTGCAAAGCAATCATGAATTTCCATGGCTTCCTTATAACTAAAGACAAATCTACTAGCACTAACGTAGGAACCAACGATAGAGTTTGTTGGGAAAATCAAAAGAAAAATTAGATAATCCTAGTGGAGTGTGGCCAGGAAAGTAAATGTCAGTCTAAGTTCTCATGATCGTAGGGACAAGCAACCTTACCGACTGTAATATCGAGCTCGACCCCTGTGTGTATACACTATTCTTCCTACCACTCAAGATTTCAAGAACCAGCACCCCAAAAGCATAAACATCAGCTTTCTCCGTTAGCTGTCCCCTCATCAAATATTCAGGCGCCATGTAACCGCTACATAGTCAATCGTCTTTTAGATATAAACCATACTTAGCCCAAAGAAGATGTGAAGTGCAAGGGAAGGATGATATGCGAAACCCCCCTCGAGGCCAAACTTGTCGAGATCAAGGAAATAGAAAGTGCCGACTATGGTTTCGAGCAAGTTGGTAATGAAAAGGCATTCTTACAATGTGCCGGCGATTCCTGTGCTAAGATGAGACTTATCCAGAGCAATGCATCGGGCAAGCCCAAAATCTGAGATTTTCGCTGTGAGATTTTCGTCGAGGAGGATGTTGCTGGTTTTTATGTCCCGATGGATGATTTTCACTCCACAACCTCCATGAAGATATGCAAGGCCCTCCGCTGTTCCTATGATGATGTGCAGCCTCTCGTCCCAAGTTAGGACGGGGGTCGCATTGTTGACTGCAACAATAGATTCTATTCGCTTATTTAGAAAGACAAGCAGAGTGGAGTGGGACAGACATAACCAAAGAAGGCAAGACACTAATGGAGCAGATTTTTGAAACCTTCGACTCGAAAATCATTACATTGAAGCATTGCATGCAATACAAGAAGCCAGTTACTAAGAATGCAAACTAAACCGATGCTCATCATGAAGGGTGGATCTCTTATTGGCATCAAATGATGACTGTATAAGTGTGTTATGCAGTTATGCAACAACCAGCTACTTACCAAAAAGAACTAGATCAAGACTTCTTTTAGGAAGATATTCGTAGATGAGGAGGCTCTCTGGGCCTTCAATGCTACATCCCAAAACCCTCATGAGATTCTTGTGTTGGATCCCACTAATTAGGTTCACCTCATTGAAGAAGTCATCCACCCATTGGCATGTGTTGAATACCAACCGCTTAAGCGGCGACGACCTTCCCATCGGGTAAAATCCCCTTGTACACGGAACCGCCGCCCCTTGGCCTAGCTTCCTTGAGTCATCAAAGAAGTTGGTGGCCTTCTCCGAGTGTCTTGTACTTGAAATATAAGCTAAACTTGCTCTTGCTTGCTCGTAATTGCATGAGGTTATTTTGCCTTTGAATAAGGATGAATGCGAAATTCATGTCATCAAGCTTGTGATCAAGAATTACTAAGAGATCATTTTATGCATTTGAATCGTATTGCTTACTTTGTTTCTTCTTGGAGTAAATTTTGTATCCAATGTATGCACCAATGAGAACAAGCAAAGTCACTACAGTAGCCGATGAGGTTATTGCTATGGTGATGCGAACCATAGATGAACCTGCGAAATGATAAAGGCATCATCAGGTTAAGATGAGTGAATTCATTAATAATTCCAAAAATTTGGCAAGCATCGAATCATAAGATGAATCAAATTAAATTTAGGGTGTGTTCATTTGGGGAAAAATTTCAAGAAAAAGGAAAATGTTTTCTGGAAAATTATTTTTTTAAAAAATGATTAATTTTCCTTTATTTGGTGATGTATGAGTAAAAATGTTTTTTAGTATTTAAATCTCGTTTGAAAAATGATTTCAATCTCATGCAAAAAAAAGAAGAAGAGTTTTTTAGAATAATTTTTATTTGATTTTCTTTCTCTTCCTTCTTCCTCCTCCACTAGTTGTTGGGCCTTGACAGGCCACTAGCATCGTCGTCAAGGCCAAACAAGGGCTAACCTGACCAGCCTCGGGCAAGTTTGAACTCGCTAGATCATGGGGTTTGTTGCAACGAGGCTGGTGAGGCTTGAGCTTGCATTGGCGATTGACAAGGGAGGAAAAAGGAAAAGAAAAGAAAAGATAAGGAAAAGAAAAAGAAAACTTTGAAAATCGATTTTTAAATAATTAAAAAATCCACATGAGCAATTTTGAAAGTGTATTCACCTTCTTAGATTGAGGAATTCACTTTTCTAATTTTATGCGTGTATATTTTCCTTGATCAGAAAGTGTTTTCGATTGATCAATCATTTTTGGCAAACTAAACGAATGAAAGTTCAGAAATTAATTTTGAGAAAACACTTTTCATCAAACAAATGCACTCTTAGGTTATGTTTGTTTTGTGGATCATATTTTCTACAAAACATTTTCCTTGGCATTCAATTCGCTTAGGAAAATGAGTCAATGAAAATTATCTTTCTGGTCAACATAAAACTATGATTTCATCTTTGAAAAAGTTGGAAAACATTTTCCAAAATATTATTAGGTATTGGCGCTTGGATATAAAACTCTACGTTTGGATACGAGAATCCCAACGCTAGTTCTTGAGTCTCTAACGCTCAAGTTGGATCCATCAAGGTTGGCCTCGGATCCATTGAGGTCGGGACTCAGTCTCTTAGGCACGAGTCCATTGAGACTAGACCTAGGTCAATTGAGGCCGGGCTCTCGATGCCGATACCCAGGTCCATCGAGGCCGAGCTCGAACGTCCTAGTGCTTGTGCCCTATACTTCAACACTTGAGCCATAAAAGGACAGGCTTGGGCCCTAAAACTCAAGCTTTAGTCCCCAACACTTAGGCTCAAGTCTTGAATTAATGAAACTTCGTTCTTATAAGAATATTTTTAAAAAAAATAGAATTTCAATTATTTTTCTTTCCTTTTTTCTTCTTTATTTTTATATTTTGCTTCTGCCTCGGCTAATCACTGGCCTCAATGACAGCCAGCAATTGACCACAGGCAAGGGATGAGCTTGTTGTTCTAGCAATGCCAAGGTCTTGTTGACCTTTGACAAGGCTTGAGCCTCGCCGATCTAGCTAGGCTCGAGCTCGATCTCGCATGAGGTTAGTCACCGATTGTCACCGTGGCCGGTGATTGACTAAAAATGAAAAAGAAAAGAAAATAATAAAATGATAAAATAATTTGATATTTAAAAAATGAAAAAGAAAAAAAATTTAAAAATATCATTAAAAGAAGTGCCTTAATCGACCAACATGAGTAAACCACAACTGGAAAAATCGAAATCTGACAGCAGACATAGAAGAGCGTCGGTTTTTCTTTAATGGCGAGGAAGCCATCTTTTAAGTCGGTAAACCAGAGATCAGGAGACTAATTGTTACCTCCGCTACCGGGGACGATATAGAACTTGCTACTGGGGACGTTGTAGAACTTTGTGGTCGAGTAACGGAGGAAGCATCCCGCATTCATGACCCGCGCTTCTTCTCCAGGTGCACAGCTTCTCGCCATCGAAGTTGCATTCTCCAAACAGACTCTGCAACCGCCGGCATCAAGCGTGCTCCAACACTGTGCCAAAGCATATACCCCGGCGACTCCTCCAACTCCGTCCTCCTCAACCACCGCAAAGCCCTTGTTCCGCACAGCGCTGGCCGAGACATTCCTCAGGACCCGGTCCACCCTATCCGAGAGCTCGGCCACTCTCTCTGCCGGGACTGTCAAATTGGAGCTACACTTGAGTATGTCGTGCGTTGGATCGACGGTCTCGTTGTAGAAGTCGTAACTGCCGTAACGGAGGAAGCAGCCGTCGAGGTAGAGCCGACCAAAGTTGGGGAGGCAGCGGGCGATCCGGGGCCAGCTCTCGGTAAAGCAGAGGCGGCACTCGGTCTCAGTCAAGTCCCCATGGGACTGGGCGAGGCCGTACACTGCTGGCAGCGGCGAGGCGAGGGAGTACTTGACCCAGCCCTGGGCAGCGATGCTGTCGGAGACCTTGTTCATGATGGCGATGCCGATGGAGACGACATTTCCAGGGACAATCCAAGTGGAGTTCTGGCAGATGAGGCGCGCTTCGGTGATTCGAGGATCAGAGACGGCGAGAGAGAAGAAGAACGAGGAGAGAGCGAGCAGAGGAAGGGCGATTGATGGGCTCGCTCTGTTCGACTTCATGGGTTCTGCTTGAGATACGCTCGGTTATCAAATTTTCCTTTTCTCTCAGTTCTCTTCAGAGAGGGAAGAAGAAGAATAAGAAGAAAACGGGAATATTTGAGCAAGAGCGCGATGGGAGCTCCGATTCAACCTGATGATCTCATAAAAAGCTTCAACCAGCTACGCAACGTGGAATCGGAGCGACAGACTGGTGCTTGACTTTTGGGGTCTCGTTTTTCACACCACCCCTTGCTTTCTTTCTGCTACAGTAGAGCTTTCTGGAAAGTGCTATGGTGATGCCAGGTCCCAGGAACTGCCGCGAGGGTGGGTGTCGGATGTCGCTGTTTCGTTGTTTAGCGATATTTCTGTCGCATTGCGTTCAGGGAAGGTGCCATGAATATCGTGGTTGGGTCGGTAGATAGGAGAAAATATTAGGTGTGTTTAATATGGCATGTAAGATGGTGCAATAAACCATACACTGAACGAAACGTGGCAAATTCAGGCCCACCTGTATGTCTCCTTAACACTCCGTCTCTCTCCCCTTTACTCTTTACTCTCTCTTTTCCCCTCCGTTTCTGCGCGTGACCCTCTCTCTCCCTCTTCTCTCTCTACTTTTCCTCTTGCGTCTGCCAGGGCTCGAGCTCGAGTTGGCTCATGGTTGACCTGCTCACAAGCACGCTGACGCTCATACATGGCTGTCACCGCCTGTGCGGGGGCGCGGAACACAGGGACTCGCTCGAGAAGATTAGACCCATCTCCCAAATGGTCTTTGGGACGACAACCAAATGGGTAGACGGACAAGGAGAGATGAAATGAAAAATAAAAACCCAAACTTTCTTGAAGAATCTCAGCAGGCGGGGTCGGATGCGGAGCTGGGAGGAGGAAATGAGCAAATGGGTTTTGTAAACGGACGCGTTGTCGTATCGGGTCGGCTTCGGTTTCCTAATTTAATGCGATTTTATCACGTGGGTCGTCCTCGCCTGTTCTTGTGTATTGTTTTTTCCCATCCACCATAGACGACACTCGCTCGACCTAAAACTCGGAGCTTTGGTTAGCACTCGAGTTTCGAGTTCAGCCTCAAGCCATCTCATCGCAAACGAAGCTCGACACAGTCTTCATCTGGCGGCGCGCTGTCCCTCCTTGACCTGAAGTGGCCATGAGCCAACTCGAGCTCGAGCCATGGCAGACTTAACAGGAAAGAAAAGAGAAGTAGAGAGAGAAGGGGAGAGAGAGTTGTGGGCAGAAACGAAGGGAAGGAGAGAGAGTAGAGGTGAGAGACGGAATTAATGGAGAGAGTGGGGCTAACAGGTGGGCCCAAATTTGCCATTAGTGTATGGTTTACTACACCATCCTACGTGGCATATTAAGCACACCTAATACTTTCTCCCGTAGATAGTGGAGGAGAAAATATTGGGTACCCTAACAGTGCCACGTCGTGCTCTGAACCATTCATTGCGCGACACATGTCCGGATGTCAGCCCACGTCGTCCACCTCTCCGTTTCGAACCAGCGCGCGGGAGCTTCTCTCTCTCCTCTCTCCCTGGCCCACCTCTCTGCACCTTCTGACGCTCTGCTCTCCTCTCTCTCCTCTCTTTCTCTCTCCCCGTTCTCCGTTCCGTTGCGGGGAGGGAGAACAAAATTGCGACGGTTCAGGAAAACATAAAGTTCGCTCTGCTCTCTCTCTCTCCCCCCTTCGACGGCCCTCCACCTCCGCCTCCGCCGGTTGCCTCCGTCGCCCCCGACGCCGACGCCGACACCGACGCAGCCTACGCCTCCCTCTCGTGACCTCTGGTCGGCTTTATCTCTCTTTCGTCCTCGAAGGCACGCCTCTCTGCCAGCAAATCGCGACGCCGACGCCCCTCCGCCGGTTGCCTCCGTCGCCCCCAACTCCGAGGCCGACTTCTCCGCCTCTGCCTCCGCCTACGCGGCCGACGCCGACGCCCCTTCGCCTCCCTCTCGCGACCTGCGCTCCGCTTTCTCCCTCTTTTCTCTGCGGAGCGCCCTTACTGGCCAACCCCGACGCCGACGTGCTCTCGCGTTTTGGCCTCCCTCTCCGCGAGCGAAGGTCGCGCTGCTCGCTCTTTCTCTCTTTCCTCCACGAAGCGCCTCCTGCTCCTGAACGCGGACGCCGCCGACGCCGTCGCCTTCCCAAGCCCCACCGATAGGCGGCCCATTGGCGACTCCCGTACGTCCGAAGGTTCGTTTTCATTTTTTTTTTCGGGATTCTACTTAGTAGAAATCGGTGCCATGTTAATGTTGAAGTTTAAAGTTACATCTGCGCATTCGGCTTGTTGCGCGGTATCTTTTGAGATTGTTAGAGACTTCTGACCCTAACTTGGTCACTCCATGCTTTTATTTTCTCCCAAAATCGCGTGTCTGTTGGAGAAGTTGATCCTTGCGTGCTTCTGAATAGTCATTTGCGTTGCAATTCCAAAGGTGTAACTCAGTTGTGAAGGATAAGATCAAAATTTCTCTCTAAGATCTACCTTCTTGGTCCACTGATCTATCAGAAATAGGTAGTTTACTTAGGCAAATTCATTGCAGCTTGGGCTCTTTAAACCAACAAGTACCTCTTATTTTGTTCATGTGCCAACGAGAGATATGGTGGGACATCTTCACAAGCATGGAGCCAGAAGCTTATCTCTCTGTTTGCTTTGCGAGAGAACCACTGAAAATTGCTGGTTTCTTGTGTTTAGCTGAATTTGACACACAGAGACTGACCAATTTGTGAAGATGACTAATTTCACGTTTCTCCCTGTCTTTTGATGCATCTCTGTTCATAATCAAGTTTGGCGAAGTTGGATTGCTACATGAGGGTATTCTTTTTGGTGTATTGCTGGACACGCAACCTCTACCCATTGTGCATCCTTTTGGGGAGGAAAATTTGGTACTCCCCATCAAGAAAATGCAAATTGTGCAATTCTAGATCCATCAACAGGAAAAAAACTTTACTCTTATTGGCTATTCCCCCTTTCTTTCCAGTTCAGACAGTGCATAAGTTGCTACTTTAGTGGAGATACTAACAACCCCCAATTAATCAAAAGGAGGCGATGTTAATGGCGAACTTGTGTGCCTTTAAGTTTTGGTAGCGCATTTTCAAGGTATTGTCATGCTTAGTTTGTCAAGATCATGCTGTTAGTATAATGTAGGCCATCAGCCATTCCGTTCTCCCTCCCCCTCTCTCTCTCTCTCTCTCTTCCTCCTTCTGCGCTTTGTTTTTTCTCCTCATTTTCTATTTCGGGAGATTTTACGCCTTTTTTTTTTTTTTTGGTGTTTGATAGGAATTGGATGTGGCCATAGTCAAAGCGACGAACCACGTTGAGTGCCCGCCCAAGGAGAGGCACCTCGGCAGTGAGTATTCCTCCTCCGATCAGATCGATATTAGAGTTTTTCTCCTCCTGCTGCTGCTGCTGCTGCCGCTGCTGTTTTTGATGCGCTTGTGGCGTGGATGGGATGTGAAATGATCGTGGATTGGCGGTTCTTGTCTTATTGCAGAGATTGCCTTCGCGACCTCGGCGGTTCGCCTGCGGGCTGACGTCGCCTACTGTATCCAGGCCCTCTCCAGGAGGCTCACCAAGACGCACAATTGGACGGTACGGATCGGTTCCTTAATTTGTATTTGCTCGGATCGGATGCTGTCTAGTTCGATGTGGTTCGGCGTGGATCTATGCGTTGTTTGGATTGGAAAAACGACTGTTCTTTACGGTTACTTAGCCTGATTGGTTTTGTATATAACTACTCATTGTGCAGCGCAGCACGTAGTATATTCTACTGTAATGAACTTACGCTGACACTGATGCTAATGATGCCACTGCTGCACTTACTTACATGTAAACCTCGAATGTATTGGATCGTGGCTTCAGATTGATTTTAATTGAGAGAACAGAGTTTGAGAGCGTAGCTTTTGAGGTGGATCGTATTGCACTTTGAAGGTTTTGTTCTAGCTTGAAATGGTAGCCGTTTCTTCTTCGTAGGCTTTGTGATCTTAATGCAGCGATCAATATAAGGCTTGGATTTTTTTAATTAAATAGCAGCAACTTATGTTGTTCGACACTCACATTCACCTTGAGCGAATAATCCATCATGAGATCTTTGTGTTGCCTTCACAACTGAAGGATTGTACATAGTCGTTACTGCATTCTGAGCTTTCATGATGGAGGAGTGGGGAGAAAGATGTCGAACTGGTCTAGCTCGGGCTTGGTTTTGTATGAGATCTATTTGCAACATCTGTGTGCATCTAGACGTAACCTGAGCTTGGCTGGTTAACTTTTTTAACTCTTGTAATTGAGACCTCAGAAAAGTTAAGAATATATACCGTACTTCATTCGGCAAGAATAAAGCATTCTACAGAAATTTCGGTTGATATGACCCTGTGTTCTCTCAGTGACTCTTATCTTCCACAAGAGCTGCCTCAAATAGTCGTCACTTCTATGTTATTTTTGGGAGGAAAATTTGGTACTCCCCATCAAGAAAATGCAAATTGTGCAAATGGAGGAAGAGGATTTAATTTTTACTGGTTGGATGTCTAGGGAAAAAGACATCTGATTTCTAATCAACTGGGGTATAGAGTTAACAGATATATTTCCTTCTTGGACCTTCAATCCCTAGCCTGCCATACAAATTAGAATGGAGTGTAAAATATGTTCTCTTCGATTACGTGTGTGTTCTTAGAGTGCTGTTTTCTCACATTATTGCTATTGGTGGTTTGAAATTTTAGTTTGATGAAAGAGTTCCTTTGTAATTCCATTATCTAGTATGTTCATATTAATAAGAATAATTGATTTTGTAATTGTTGATTTTTGGTTGGATGACTTGGGCAGAAAAATATTTAAAGACTAAAAAAATCCGAGAAGCAGAAGAGGCAGCATGGCGCTCAAGAATAACAAAGGTGATTTAATATCTACTCTACCAGTGCCCCTTATGATTTTGTTTTTGATGCTCAATTTTTACGTGTAGCTTGTAATCTCGATATATAGCTTGTGTTATATTGGTTTCTTGTGCAACATACCCCTAAAATTCCTCTGCTTTGTGATGTAGACTGTTATAAGGGTACGGTTTCCTGAGAATCATACACTAGAGGCTACATTTCATCCGTAAGAGAAAATAGAGAGTTTGATTGTTCTCCTCGAGAAAGTGGTAGCTAAACCTCAACTGCCATTTTATATATGTAAGTTTGCTCACGTGATGTAACTAATTTGCAATATTTCAATGATTTCGATATTCATGTCTCAAGAATGTGTTTTTGGAAGCTAAAGCATAACGCAAATATCTGATCACGTTTCAGATACTGCTCCACCCAAGAAGCAAATAAAAGACTTGTCTCAGGACTTTTACTCTGCCGGCTTCATTCCTGGTGCAATAGTTTATTTTTCACATGACACTCGGAAAGGTTTGTATGCTTATTATTGACCTCAAATGTAGTATCTTCCTTTTTCTTTATGCTTGCCACGGGTTGCTTCTTCGTGTTATTTAGAGTGGCTCATCTTTAAGCTGTTTTAAAGAAATAAATTTGAGTTTTACTGTGTGCCTAAGTGATCCAAAACTACCCTGAGTGCAATTAACTGTTCATTATGTGATGGATGTATTCCAGGATGGTCGAATCAGTTATGATGAATTCAAGGCCATGATGAAAATGGGCATGGAGTGGAAAATGGCTTCACACCAGTAGTCAAGAGCGATGCTGAACGCGCTTAGTCAAAAGATGTTCAAAGACAAACCTTCTTCTCTCATAGGCTAAAAGATGTTTCACCCATGGCTTCTCTCGTAGGGTATTGGGAAGGAGGCATTATACAATATAATTGCATTGGTTTGCTAGTGCAGGGACATAAGTGCTGTGAAAATTTTGAAGAAATTGGGTATAAATAGTCAGATTCCTACACCTCTTGGCATTTAATTTTTATGTTTTATTTTCCCTAATTAAAGGGAATATCAATTGAAACTACTAATCGGAGTTGGTTTGCAATGCCCATCCTAATCAACTTAAGGAATTTGGAGCCCCATGTTGCGGCAACCTGACCATCTCCATTAGCAGATGGTTATCAGTGTTAAATGCAAAGAAATGTCATCGTAAAGTCGCATATTAACTTGCAAATCTCATATCATAGGATACTAGATCTTCTAGCTCATATCGAGTGAAATCACCGCAAGTTTGAATACAAAACACATGATATATTGTAAAACTCATCTACGTCCGTCAATTTCATGAAGTGAATTCACCCCTTAAGCCCCTTCATAGATCGTAGCACCTGTCATTCAGATAAAATACATTGGATGATATCATCTAGGCATGTATATCAATTATACTGACGAAATGAACCATTACATACGTACTTATATAGACCAAAATTTCAAATCGTACCTTAAATATTGCAAATAAACTAAACAACTTGAGCTCATCCATCGATACCAGGAATCTATTAAAATTAAGATACATAGCTCTATATGCTTCGCAACACTCAAATAAAGGTCATAAAAGACCCATCCAAGCTTCAAAGCAACTATTGCTGTTGTCCACAAACAAACGTGTCATGTTCCCATTAAAAGTACATTGCTTTTTCATGTAATGAATGACTGAACCCATGCGTTCGTTGATTGTGCACGTTCATTATGAGAACTACAATTCTACTTCAGAAAAATTATCTGTTTGAAGCCATCATACACAAGCAGAATCATCCTTTTGGTTTTGCGAACCGTCTTGAGTAAAAACAGTCTGGAGTGAGAGCGCCCCCACGCATCCAACCGAATACAAACTCTGAAGTAATTCCTTTAAAAAAAATGGTTAGATGAACTCCAATAGACAAAGTAATATGCGAAATATAAGACAAATGGAGTACATTTGCCTCTTCCAGCAGCAAATACATGAAATATTAAATGATTGGTGACAGGCACTATTTCTTTCTCTTTGCCGAAGTAGTACGGTACTGAGGATGAAACCCTACAGCCTATATACATGGGCCGGCATTATAGGCTGCCACCATCAACACACAACAACAATAAACACAAGCCAAAAGCTGCTGCTGCTCGTGCTTTAATCAGTCAGCACACCACACCAACAGTTGAGCCTCCTAATAATTGATTTGTCACTGCGAACTTGAACGATTCATACCAATTATTACAAATTATAGGACACTGCCCATGCGCTTGAACTAGTTCCTTGTCCATGAAAGTCGTGTTTCTGGTGAAAACCATCCTTCTTTGTAGATTTTCCTGTCATTGCCCTCATCGGCAAAGCTGGGAAATCTGGCAAGTGGTTGCAGATTTAACATTAGCATACGTGCAATGATTGCAGGACCAGTGAGACGGGTCATCGGTTCGGCTGGAACCAACTCGAGTGCTGGTAGTTCCTTTTCCCCTTCCACTACCTCTGCTTGCCTTGCTGCTCCCTCCATTCTTAGAGCTCGCTGCCCTGCTACAACCACCATGGGAATCCACATCTGATAGCCCATTCTCCAATGCTCTCACGAGGTTGTCAAAGTAGTTTCTGGTCACACTGTAGCAACAAAAACAGATGTAAGAATGTCAAACGCATGTCTCTGTGCACACATGGGCGCTCCTTCTGGAAGTCACACCAGAGGCTGTTAAGAAAAGTATCTACATAAACTACATTGCAGCTGAAGTAAAGAGGGCCACCAATTTTTCAATAAAAGGAGAGCGTGTTTGTGATGGGAAAAAAGCTCCGAGAATTCTTGATTCCCAATAGTACTCTATGAACTTAAATAAATCAACAAATAATAGTCCAACAGCCTTAAAACAACCAACCAATGCCATATGCACTGGAAGATCATATTCTTGGTAAGTCCACCGTCCAGGTTTGCCTTTCGAATCAACATGCATAAATAAATCAAAAGGAGAATTGCAGTGGCTAAACTTAGTATTTTTCCTAAAATAAGAAAAAAGAAATGACACATTTAGAATTGCTGTATGTTCAAACTTCAAACTGACATGGGTGACATCATTATCCTCTAGACAAATCATCCAATTTAGCATTATTGGATCTCCTCCAGAGAAAATATGTGAATCTAACCATATGATAGCAAGAACAAGCATATCCATCTATTAAGAAATTCCAAGGATTCCAAATTTAACTACAGAAAGGACATAATTGTGGAACTCCTGTATGCAGTCGACTGGTTGATTTTAGAAGGTCCAAAGGTTACACCATATATGATAGCCCTTTAGGCCATCAAATATCTCATACTGCTAATAAAAGCATGCCCAAATAGGACTATCTATGTCCAACCTAGTAAGTAAGTAACATAAAACAGTCTTGTTTCTTGAAAGAGGAAAGACCACACAATCTGTTGTACACCATTGTCATAGAACCCAAATGATGGCAAATTCTACATGCTTAAAGTTATCTGCACCAGTTCATGTTTTCAGATTCAGCACTGTTCTTCATGATGCACTGTGCCACAGTGCCACATTCTACTGAACAGTCCTCTGTACACTGCAGCAGATCAAATCAAAAGTATGTCAACACACTACTTGCTACATATTGATACAAGAAATTTCCAAAACGAAGCTTACATTCCAGCAAAAGTTGAAAGAGCATTGGCAGGAAACATCGTAACCTTCACGGCCAGCAAAATATTCTACAGCGTATTCACAACCAGGGGCAGGACACCACTTGGTCTGGCAGTAGGAAAATGAGGTAAAGGAAATTATATTTCATATAATAGGCACCCAGTAGTGCAAAGTCATTATCACACTTAAAAAAGAAAAAGAAAAACTTCACACAAAGAAAAAGAATACGGTTGCACATATACCTTTCTATTGTCTTCAATGTACGAGCGAAGAAGATATTGAGAATACTTTTTCTTATCTTCTTTAGGCGCTAATAGATTTATCATGTCTTGACCGACTGCAGAACCACAAGATGGATCAGGACATCTCAATGTTAAACATCCACCACCATCGTTTTTTGATGTGCTTATGTAACCTATCACAATGCTTGCATTCATTAAATGACAGCAAAGACGCAGGAGTAAAAGCATGTAAATTTCTAAGGTGCACAGTTAATCCAAAGAAATACTTCCAAGAGAGTGATATCTATCAGCTGAAGACAAACACACAGAGATGATGATATCACATGACGTGGTCATGTGGTACTTAACTGAGACTCGCTTCCCACAACCCATCGCGAATCCTCTTGTTCCATCTGGCATGCGAGGTCCCAGAGGCTGCTTCGCCACAATTGCATTCTCATTACTGGTGAGACTGTTCAAAGAAGAGCCCCCGAATGATTTCCCCGATTATTCTGATGGTATTGGCCTCCTCTACGTCCTCTTCCCCGGACTCAGCCTCGGCTCTGCCCTTCCCCTGCATTGTCATGGAATCCAAGTTTTCAAACTGATGCTCAACCAATAGCGCTGCCATACAGAAGTCTAACCAAAGGTCCAAATTTGCGATTTAATTTGGCATCATTTTAGTTTTAAGATTGAGACAACACTCACCATATTCCCCTTGAAGTGAGCATCAGATTGCTCAAAAGACTCCTCAAGTTGTTGCTCTGGTTGTTGCTCAGATATAGAAGCATCTTCTTCTTCCCAGGGTTCTTCTCCATCATGTCCCTTCTTCCCCGTGCTTGAGAGGGTTTTGCCTAGAAGCGGGAAAAACCAACAAAGATGAATTATCACAGTTTAGCAGAGTGCATTAAACCCAAACAAATCTTCAATCAATATTTTTATTAAAATCTCAAATGCATGCACATAACACAGTATGAAGTGAAGATCCCCAGTCTTTGTCACCCAGCTTTCAGCAAGACCGCAGTAGAAATTACCATGCATAGAATGAGAAGTGAAGTCAAGCGTACATTAGAGGCTTTCAACTAGAAAGATTTTTAGCTATAAGAAATCTGCCATCCCAACTGCACTGAGGTAACACTGATTCTACAGAAAAATGTTAATCTTTTTACAGTCACATTCATTCAAATTTTTTTTGCACCACATACTGTGAACATGCAAGTAGCATTAATTCAGTCGCATCAAAAGCAGGATGAGCAGACCCTATATTCCTAAGTAGAAAATGTCAGTTCTTATCAGTGACTTTCTATGCATGATTTCATTTGCATGATTTCATTTCTTTTCACATCACAGACATTGTCAACCTGTAAGTGCCATTTATTCAGCCAAAAAAGGGACAGGCAGCTTTTGAATGTGGTCATTTTTCGATTTTCAAAATGATGGCTACCTTTTTTTACCATGGATTTACATAAATTTGGAAACTAATGCTTTCGTGCAACTAAAGAAGAAAAAGAGGAACACATACCCTGTGTCTATGCATTAAACGAACCCTTAGGCCACTTCTATAGTTCCCCTCATCATTTAGCTCTTCAACATGCAATAATAGGACATGTACATTTTAATTATGATGAGAACATTATACATCATGATTCATCTTATTGATAGAGGGAGTACTCACTGTTTTCTCAGCTACATTGATGGATTCATATTGCACAAAAGCATGCAACTGCATAAAATATACAATGTCAGATATTAAGGACCAATCTGGATTGACATTTACTTATTGCTTAATCTAAAATTCACGCACTTTGATTCTTTCAATCTGAAACTCCTTTAATTTTCACAGCCCTTTAATGATGGCACATAGACTCACTTAAGATTTTTCATTATAGTTTAAAATTTGACAAATATTTTAAATTTTGGCGGAAAATAAAAAAATACCTTTTGCTTTTACTTAAGTCCAAACAAACATGCCCTAAACTTTCATGAGCACACTTGACTATAAAAGAATATTGATTGTGCTTAATCAAAATTCAACAAGATAGGCTACAGATGATTATCTTTGTTGATATCCTATAGAAACGAACACAGAGACAAGGGCCACCAGACACTTCATCAATCCATGATTCTAAACTATAGAACATAAACACAATACAAAATAATGCATGATGTTAGTATAGAGTCTCATGCAACCAAAATAGAGGACCAACCACTACAGTGATTAATAGTAAAAAAGATAAAAGAAAAATCAAAACAGTGATAAGAGGTTTGAATAGTTCATCTCCTCAGAAAGCTGCAAATACCTTGTTAGTTAATGCACGCCATCAGCCTTTCCCGATCTGGGTGCTGCAAAAGCTCTCCCATCGGAAGCTTGAGGCTGATGGCCTTGCATTATACTAACAGCATGATCTTGAAGAACTAAGTATGACAATACCTTGAAAATGCGCTACCAAAACTTAAAGGCACACAAGTTCGCCATTAACATCGCCTCCTTTTGATTAATTGGGGTTGTTAGTATCTCCACTAAAGTAGCAATTTATGCACTGTCTGAACTGGAAAGAAAGGGGGAATAGCTAATAAGAGTAAATTTTTTTTTCCTGTTGATGGATCTAGAATTGCACAATTTGCATTTTCTTGATGGGGAGTACCAAATTTTCCTCCCAAAAGGATGCACAATGGGTAGAGGTTGCGTGTCCAGCAATACACCAAAAAGAATACCCTCATGTAGCAATCCAACTTCGCCAAACTTGATTATGAACAGAGACGCATCAAAAGACAGGGAGAAACATGATATTAGTCATCTTAACAAATTGGTCAGTCTCTGTGTGTCAAATTCAGCTAAAGACAAGGTAATGCCATCAGAGAGAGAGAGAGAGAGAGAGAGAGAGGGGTAAACCTATGGGACTTGAGTCATCCTTCAAATTAGAAAGCTGAAGAATTCGTCCCCTCTGTGAAAAAGCCAAAAGCTCTTCCCGAAATGTAGGATCTCCCTCTCTCAAGAGTCTGTGAATAACTATCAGTGTTTTCAGTGCCACCTGTTAGAGCATGAAGAACTCAAGAACATTAGCAGGTTAATGAAATGTAACATCAAAAAACTGTATACAAAACGAAAATTCACATCAAACTAACTTCAAGACTTCATAAAGACATTGGGTCATTCATAATATACAAGTGAACACTCACTGTAATAGAATTCAAACTTCCAAAAGTACATGCTGACTGCTAAAAAATCAGCACTTGTGAAAGACGCAAATCAGTAGAGATAAGTAGGAAGGTTTTCCTTTACTGAGACTACCAGTAAATTAGAGATTAGCTCATCACAAAAAACATAAGTTCCTCATTGTAATACCCACTAATATAACCAGAAAAACTGCTTTGATCTCACTTTTAGTTAGTTCAATTTCTGCTTCTGCCCCTACATGAAAACCTACGTTAAGGTGAAACAATGCAAAAAAAATACTATACCACCCACCTTCACACCACAACTAATCTCCGGTTACACACCTCTCCTTCAAAACTTCACACCTGTAATCCACTTTCTTCACGCATGCTCACAAAGGGTTATTTCCTTTATGTTCAACAACTAACCCACACCATTTGCATCTCTTTCTATCAGCATCAGTGCCTCTTCTCAACATATCAGGCCCTCGCACGGTGCACAGAGAGATTACACATAATAACACAAAAATAACATAGAAGTGACGACTATTTGAGGCAGCTCTTGTGGAAGATAAGAGTCACTGAGAGAACACAGGGTCATATCAACCGAAATTTCTGTAGAATGCTTTATTCTTGCCGAATGAAGTACGGTATATATTCTTAACTTTTCTGAGGTCTCAATTACAAGAGTTAAAAAAGTTAACCAGCCAAGCTCAGGTTACGTCTAGATGCACACAGATGTTGCAAATAGATCTCATACAAAACCAAGCCCGAGCTAGACCAGTTCGACATCTTTCTCCCCACTCCTCCATCATGAAAGCTCAGAATGCAGTAACGACTATGTACAATCCTTCAGTTGTGAAGGCAACACAAAGATCTCATGATGGATTATTCGCTCAAGGTGAATGTGAGTGTCGAACAACATAAGTTGCTGCTATTTAATTAAAAAAAAATCCAAGCCTTATATTGATCGCTGCATTAAGATCACAAAGCCTACGAAGAAGAAACGGCTACCATTTCAAGCTAGAACAAAACCTTCAAAGTGCAATACGATCCACCTCAAAAGCTACGCTCTCAAACTCTGTTCTCTCAATTAAAATCAATCTGAAGCCACGATCCAATACATTCGAGGTTTACATGTAAGTAAGTGCAGCAGTGGCATCATTAGCATCAGTGTCAGCGTAAGTTCATTACAGTAGAATATACTACGTGCTGCGCTGCACAATGAGTAGTTATATACAAAACCAATCAGGCTAAGTAACCGTAAAGAACAGTCGTTTTCCAATCCAAACAACGCATAGATCCACGCCGAACCACATCGAACTAGACAGCATCCGATCCGAGCAAATACAAATTAAGGAACCGATCCGTACCGTCCAATTGTGCGTCTTGGTGAGCCTCCTGGAGAGGGCCTGGATACAGTAGGCGACGTCAGCCCGCGGGCGAACCGCCGAGGTCGCGAAGGCAATCTCTGCAATAAGACAAGAACCGCCAATCCACGATCATTTCACATCCCATCCACGCCACAAGCGCATCAAAAACAGCAGCGGCAGCAGCAGCAGCAGCAGGAGGAGAAAAACTCTAATATCGATCTGATCGGAGGAGGAATACTCACTGCCGAGGTGCCTCTCCTTGGGCGGGCACTCGACGTGGTTCGTCTGACAGGTGGGCCTACCACGTGTTGATCATTGCATGGTTTAATGTATCGTCCTACATGGCATATTAAATACACCTAATATTTTCTACCCACTTCCCAACCCCAACACCCACGCACCCCGGGGGGCCCCCTTTTCAACTGACAGGTGAACCACTGGGGGTTCGCCCCAGTGGCCACCCTTCCAACATGGAAGGGGGGGTGAGGGTTAATCCCCACCTCCTCGGGGATGGGGGTAGGGACGCGTAAATTTCGCGAGTGGGTTGTGGCTCACGCCTGCGAAGCGTGGCGCGAGTCTGTAAGTGAGTGTAGAGTAGGATTAGAGTAGGATTTGAAAAAAAAAAAAAAAAAAAAAACTGACAGGTGGGCCTACCACGTGTTGATCATTGGGTTGACGGGGGTTGGAGAAAATGGAGTACTGTCTGAGAGAGGAAGAGGGACAGAGAGAGATCTGCAACGGACGAGGGTGGGTGTCGGATGTCGCTGTTTTGTTGTTTAGTGATCTTTCTGTCGCATCGCGTTCAGGAAAGGTGCCATGAGTATCGTGGTTGGGTCGGTAGATAGAGGTCAGTCGCATGGGAAGATCCTTTTTTTTTTTTTTTTTTTATAAATTATTTCACGAAATTTTGGATTTTACCAAATTGTAATATACGCACCAAAAGAAAAAGTTAATAAACTTCCAATTCAAACTGATATTGATGTAGCACCAAAAGTTATTATATATCAAGGTAAAAGCAATAAATTTACCAATAGACTCAAATGTCGAAAAAACCGGTAAAATGAAAAGAATGCGATTAAAGTTGCAACCACAGAAATATGGACATCAATATCAAGTAATTCTACATCAAGAGAAAATGGAAGTACTATGGCACCACACTTAGATTAAAATTTGTGGCGCTTGAATTTTTGCCATAATATAAATGGTTAGTTTACAAAGAAAATAAGCCATAGGAAAAAGGCATAAATTTGAAATCTTGATGGCGAAACTCCATAAGCCCAAAGGTAAACAAATCCAAAAGGAAAATGACAAGAAAAAAAATTAAACAGGGGATTATGTTGAAAAGTGTCGATTTAACCATTTATTAAGAAACCAAATAACGAAAGTCTTTAATTTTTAACCATGATTTTTCACATGTTGTGTATAATTAGATAAGATTTTTATAATAATACAAATAAAACAAGGCACACAAAACTAGAGTTGAAAAAAAAAGGTTTGCCTATTACTATCCCAAAAAAGTTGCAATTGAAGTCATGACCAAGGAAAATTGGACGTCTAGATCACGTAGTTCTTTTTAGATTTAAATTCTTCACACTTGAAATTTTTTTCCATGAGACAAATGGTTAGGTGATAAAAGAAAAAGTAATCAAAAGCATTGTCCCATAGGAAAAACTGATGAATAAGAAATTTTGATGGCAAAAACTCTAGAAATTCAAAGGTAAACAAATTCAAAAGGAAAATGACAGAAAAAGAAAAAAACAATTAAAGGGGGATAATGTCCAATGGTGTTGTCTAATCAAGGTATGGTTGTTTCACAAGTCGTCGTGAGTAATTAGATAAGATTTCTATAATAATACAAATAAAATGAGGTTTGCCAATTACCATCCAAAGGAGAGTTCATTGGTTTCATTATCACCAACACCTTTAAATTTTTTGACTATTTCCAATATGCAATCACGGGAAAAATTAATATGAACCGTCCAATTAGGAAAAAGATGGAAAAAAAAAAAAAGAAAAGGATTTGCGTGCTTGCCGACTGAGGGAAGACTCCATACGGTCAACTTTTCCCCTTCCATGGAGCAACTCTTCAAAAAGAAAAAGAAGATTTTTTTCAAAAAAAAAAAAAAAAAGATGAGTATGACAAAAAAAAGTTTGCCGGTGACATGACGACATCGATCCACATCCATCTCTCTCTTGAACTTAGCCAAAATATAGTTGCCATTCACCCCTAGTTTAACTTTCATAATAAAAGGAGTTTAAACACTTCATTTCTAAACTTGAGTTCATCGCACAACATTTTAATTTTTTTTAACTTTTATATGAAATTACTAACTTTAATCAAGTGATTTATCAAACTTTTCTCCAAGTGAGTTATCAATTAAGTTTGGATTCTTAACTGTTATTTGAGTTAGTCAACTTTGGTCTAATACCAGAAAATCAGTGCTACATTTATCCTTAATTAAATTTTGTGTCTCAAAAAAATCATAATGGTTAATCTCTAATTAGTTTTTATGTCATAAAAAATATCGACCAATGTTTCCTTTGTTGGCTTATGTTCAATATTCTAAATAATTACGAACATGGAAACACATTTGGTAAACAATTTGGATGATTGATGTATGACTTGATTCCTCATGAAAATTCACCATAGATGGGTCTTTTAAACGACATTGTTTTTGGGAAGTCGGATCTGAAAAATAAACTTAGATTGAAAAATCTGCTAAAATTTACTAATTTGTGCTAAGAGCTCCCTCACCTTTCAAAAAGTGGGGAAATGATACAAGAGTTGATCAATTAGAAAAAAATAAAAAAAAAAATAAAAGTTAGTAAGAATTTAAACGAGAAGTAACCCAAAAGAAGTTGGTTATTATAATTGGAGAAAAGTTGGAAAATAATCAAAAGAAAGACTAACAAATTTATATGGGAGTTAAGTAAATTTAGGCTTGTAGTAAGGATGATAAGTAAAAGTTGGTGAGAGAACTTGATAACTTGTAAATTGTAAAAAAATTCTAATAATTTTGTAACAAATAAGTTACCAGACAACAGGGTGCTTGGTAACTTATCTAATCTATAGTTTTTTAACACAGATGAGATGTTTCAAATTTCTACCAGCACAACTTTTTTTCTTTTAATGAAACAAGAGAATCATCCCAACATAGTATTCTACTAGGTAGATAAAGGAAAGTCAATGTGTTTCCTTTTTTCCTTAGACAAGGTAACATTATCCTCCTCATGTAAGAATATACCTACTGAAAAACCATCTCTCTCTCTCTCTCTCTCTCTCTCTCTCTCTCTCGTGAAAACTGAACCATGAATGCAAAACCTTCAAAGAAGAATCAATGGCGAGATGCATGCAGCATATCTGAATGCCAAATCTCTAGACGCAATAATATCTATTAGCAGCATGTGAGCCGTGTGTTGTGGAAAGCAAGTAATCGAACAGTATAATAGACAAAATAAAGAAAGTAGATCGACCACCAAATTTATGTGGTTCGATTGTAGTGATCTACATCCACGAAGTGAGCAATAATGAATTCTACTATGGATGAAACGATACAATGGAGATTATAATCACACTCGAGTTACTCAAACATTCTCAGTATTTTTGAAGCCACAATTACACATAATATCTTACTTAGTGTTTTGCCCTGAAATTCCTCGTGACACAAACTTTCAATCTCGCAGAAATTAAATAGATCTTAAGCTCCATTTGTTTCATGGAAAATCATTTCCAAGAAAATGTTTTCCAAATTTATTAGTGTTCGTTTCATGGAAAATAAATTGTTTAAGGAAAATATTTTTCATTAATGGAAAAAAAAAGTCTTTTAAAATGGGGAAAAATATTTTTAATTTTTCCATATCTTCTTTCACCTCGCTTTCTCTCATCAAACACATTTACTTTTACTTTTACTTTTTTTTTTTTTCCTTTTCTTTTTTATATTTTTAAAAATTGAGTTTTTAATTATTTTTCCTTTTTTTTTTTTTTTTCCTTCTTGCTTGGCCTTGGCTGGTCGGCGATCGACCAAGGCCAAGGAAGAAGAAAAAATAATGAAAAAAAAGAGAAAAAATAAAAAAATAAATTTAAAAATCAGTTGAAAAGATAAAATAACAAAAAAATTGAAAATGAGTCTATGAAGGAAATCTCTATTTGTCTTCAAATTTCAGTCAAACACCAGAATATATGGTTATTTTCCAGGAAAATGACTTCTTGGAAAATAATTTTAAAAAATGTCACATTTTTCGCAAGACGAATGGAGCCTTAAACTCACAAGATTTAATTGGCTTGAACACTATCGAGGACCAGCGAAAACCAAGGAAGAAGAAGAAAAAAATAAAGAAAAGAAAAGAGAAAAAACAAGATTTAATTGGCTTGAACACTAAATCTTCTTGGATGTGATTTCACGAATAAGAACAAAAAGTCCATTTTCAAGCACTCGATATAGGGCGCTTCAAGAAAATGCACACCCTTGTCAAAAACGACTCTCCGTTGCATGAAGACTCCCAACCTAAATATATAGGTTGGTCAATGTGGCCAACTTATAGTAGAGTTTAATTTCCTTTCTATTCTTTCTTTGCACGCTGGCGAGCCCAAGTCAACACAAAGTCCATGTTGGGCTTTTCGGTTTGAGAACACAGACTCCTATTCTTATACAGAATGTGCTTCAACAAACTTGCGTCCAATTCAAAGCCAACTTATCCATTATTAATCGTCGCTTCAACGGCAAATAATTTTGGTATTTTTCAGCATTCTTTACTCGGATCAAGTTTCGTACGATGGGTACAAATTCGAGATGTATTTTAACACCATGCATTGCACAATGAGCGGTCCAAGGGAAGCCCTCTCCTCTCCAAGCTCGCCCCCATCCTAGTTACAGCTCAAAAATCATGCATGTCTCCAATTGAGTAGAGATGAATGATAAACCTTAGTTCACAGCTTTTGATCAACTACATTCACCTAACACACATGCGTTTGTCACGGGCCGATCGATCTAACGTTCCCTTGCCTGTGTGGCCTTAGGAATTTCTCCCAAGTCAGCCTTTTTCACACTTAACTCACAAGGATTGTAGAGAGAGAAACTCTAGAGAGAGAAGCTCTGGATTGTATTTACTTGTGAATGGGATGATCACGATGAGGGGGGAGGAGACCCTTATTTATACAAAGACAAGGCAAACTATATCCATAGATCTCTTCTCGATCTAACGATGGAGATTGCATCTCCCCAACTACCAACTACTCGCATTTATTACATACGAATATAATTACCGTATCGCCCGCCCCTAAGAGTATTCTATAAGGCTCAAGAAAACCCTGGGTCTCTGGGATACAAGCCGAGGGTCGCTTGATCCATAGATGTGTCACGGCCGTCCCTTAGAACCCTCTTGGATCAGTTTTCTTTTGGGCCGTGACACGTTCATCTCGTATTGCAAGGTAACTGATGTTTTGGCGCACAGTAAATGGAACCGCAATCATGACTAAAATGGAGAGCTGCTTCATGTAATGGCTTTTTCCACCCCTGTTTTGAATCTTATATTGGCACATCTTTGGTAGGGACACCGTGTTGACATTAAGCTCGTAACCTAACTCGTCGAGTATGATAATTTTTTATTATTATCATGAATTGGTGAAGAACCCGTTTTTAAATGACTTTTCAATAACATTGGAGTATATAATGAGATGTCGCCAATCTCATCTCATAACTTCAATTCAAGTTATACCTACGCTATGCATTTACTTCACGAACCCATTGTTGGCACCGTATGCTAAATGCCTACTCAATAATCTCAAGGCCCTAATACTATGTTATATGCCATATGGAATGGCCATGGGGGCATGAATTGCCGTCACCTTTCGCAAGTAAAAGCTGTTGATCCCAAAATGAAACCAAGAAAGAATATGTAGTTTTTTTTTTTTTTTTTTTTTTTTTCCTGGTTAGAAAGAATATGAAGATTTGAAAAGGAACACTTTGGAGCAAGGGTCCATAAAAGCTAGTGAAGAATCCGCACCATACGAGCTTAAGTATCAGTCGACCCAGCCCGATTGTGTTCTCTTTCTCTTTTTCAATAAAACCAAGTCGACATACAAGAGTAAGGGGCATCAAAACACATTACATCTTGATGCCTTTATAATCTAGTCCGCCGATCTATTTGATTCTTGAGTGCAGTGGGCCAATTCAAGATTCATAAAAAGGGCCAAGAGGTCTTTGCATTATGTGATAGGTGGCTCAATGCCCCAAGAGCGGAGAGAGGAATCTTACAAATAGCTTACCAGAGTACAATTATCTTACTCTCAAACTAACTTCAATTCAGAACGACCTGTAAAATGTGACGGAAAATTTGGAGGTAATCTACAGTTTCAAATTGAAGAATTAATTTGGATTGTAGATGAGAATAAAGTTGGCTCAAGCTGTTTTTTGAGATCAAGACGGGCTTAATGAAATATATTCATGAAGATAATTAGAAAATATTACTGGAGATATTATTAGGTATTAAGGATGTCTTTTGATATTTCATTATTCTCTTCAACAATTAATATCATTTCCTGTGCATGTCATTCGGGTATGATAACCCTCCTTTAATAACGTGTAAAGTGAAGTCAATTAAGTAAAGATTCTCTCACCCTCTCTCTCTCTCTCTGAAGACCTTAGAATATTTAGAGTTAATTACACAAGACTTGTTTGGATTTGATTTGGGATTTTCCCACGCTATTAGATACATTCTCTCTCCTAGAGAGAGAGAGAGAGAGAGAGAGAGAGAGAGAGAGAGAGAGAGAGAGAGAGAGAGAGAGAGATTTGGAGGAGAGATGGGGTCGATCCTCAACTCATCATCGCACGATGCAAGCAAGGACGCTAGTGACCACTGCGGACAAGGCCAAGGAGATCAACTTGTTGGCTCCCGTCGTTGTATTCAGGTCACTCCTTCCCTCTTCCTCCCTCCCGCTGCTCATCGATCGAGCGATTTGCTCTTCCAAAACGGTTGAATTTCGATTACTTGGTGAAAATGCTAGTATACTATCTAGAGGGGGGGTGAATAAGTGTTTAAGAAAAAATTTAACAATTAAAAGCAAAATATATTATGTTGCCAGCAAAGTCTATGAATAAGTTAGAGTCTGACTAAAAGCGCCACCAAATTTTTGAAGAAAATTCAGACTCAAATAAGAAATTGATTAGAATTTTGAGAAATTTAAAAGAAAATTGCAACGGATAAAGTTGAAAAGAGGTAAGGGAAGAGAAAATTGCACACGAGATTTATAATGGTTCAGTTTAGATCAAACCTACGTCCACTCTCCTACGCTGATAGCCTTCTAGTTGAAATTCACTAAAGTATCAATAGAGAAGTACAATGTTTTGAGTGCGAACACTAAGTGGAAGATTTCTTTTTCCCTCACTAAGTGACTCTTCTTGTGATTTTCTCTCTTGAATATAATCTGTAAGCACTATCGTTGAAGAGCAAGTGGTTGGAAAGGCTTCAAACTTTGGAATTTCAATTTTCATGCACTATCTCAAATAGACTGAATAACCTCCTTAAATACTCATCTACGCCTTACTAGCCATTGGCATTCTTCAAAGGAATTTATTCCAATGAATCCGTTGGATAGAATTGATTAAGGAAATCTTGTAGCCATTTGAAGATTGAGATGGAAATCCGTTGATTCTGGTCGCCCATACAATCAGAATCTAAGTTTCCATAAGTAGATGCTTCCCAAAAAGGAACTTGTCTTCAAGATTGATTTCATCAATTCGTAATTGATTCCATCAATGTATTTATAAATGGTAAGTGAGATTCTTCACTAGAAAGCTAGATATTAAAAATAAATCTCTATAACGTTCATACTGAATCCTTATCATAAGATCAATAATCCTAAGTCTAATTATATCTTCGTTCTAGACTTGGTTTCAATTTGGATTACGTTAAAGTGGGAAAGACTTTTGGAATGAATATACTTTGACAAGAGTTTGTGATATGATTTCAGAAGTCTATTATTCTTTAGAATAAGAATAAGAAAGTTTTGTCAACTTCAAAACATGGTGGGAGTTTTCTCAATACCCGAGACTCATCCTGAGTCGTGTTTGCAATGATTGGTCGTTGACTTCGGTATCGGTGTCATTCGCGATGCAATTCAGTCTCGAGTCCGATCACGAGCGAAATTGTATCGGCCGATTGCTTTGAATTGTAGAATTGATGTGCAAATTTGATGCATGGGGGAGAGTATATATTAATTGAATTGGGGAGAATTGATTTTCTTTTCTTTTTTTTTTGGGGGGGAGGCTAGCACTTTTTCAGTGGGTTTTTGAATTTTGACCCAAAAAGAAAAGGGTTTTGAATTACATGCTTGCGGCTGTGGATATTGCTATCATCTCGTGGTGATGGTTGCTGAATTGATAATACAAGTCATTAACCTTAAACTATCATGTGTAAGGAGAGAAGTGCTAACAAGATTAGCACTTACAATGAGTTTTGAATTTTGAGGAAAAATATGATTTTGAATTAGATTTTTGTGGCAGTGGATTTTGCTATGATTTCATGCCGGTTATTGAATTGATAATGCAAGTCACTAACGCTAATCTACCACGTGTAATGAGG
This sequence comes from Eucalyptus grandis, assembly GCF_016545825.1. Taxonomy (NCBI): domain Eukaryota; kingdom Viridiplantae; phylum Streptophyta; class Magnoliopsida; order Myrtales; family Myrtaceae; genus Eucalyptus; species Eucalyptus grandis. Next base: position 2,647,992 of record NC_052613.1, read on the forward strand.
AAATTCCTAGTGGATTTTGCTATGATTTCATGCCGGTATAGTATAGTTCTATTAAAACTCGATTGCTGTAGACCCAAAGTGGCAGAGGCTCAAAGTGAGAGTTTTGGAGATTGCTTAAATTGCTTTGACATTTAATTGCTCCAACCAGATCAATGATCTTTCTTCCGCCAATTTTGGTAAGCTTCAAGATCATGACGACATTGAGGCTAGCCACCTCCTTCAAGATTACAACGATCTAGGGTTTCCATCACCTCTTGCTCATCAAGGAGATATTGAATCTTTCAGAGCAAGATGTTATAGTTCTCGCCGTCCGATTTCTCATCCTTGTTCATATCATCAAAAAAATTTCTTGCAGCCATTTTCAACTACATTCAAGAAATGCGCATAAGATATTAATAATTAGAACATATCACTATTTTGCAGCATTAATCTAAATTACATAATAAAAATTTTATGCAAGTCACAAGATCAAAAATTTGCCATGCTCTTGATCATCTCCTGTGCCCGAGTACTCAATCGTTATATGTAATTTAATATGCGTAGAAATAAATTGTAGGAGGAAACTAATAAGTCTTGACTAAAAACACACTCCCACTTAATTATCACGTAGACTTTCTTGATTGATGTTAAGCATTAAATCAATAACATATATAAAAAAAAGTTTCATATGCTACTAACCAAACTCTAAATTAGTGATTCTAACATTCACAATGAATAGAGTCCTTTACTCGCTTTGATACCAACATTGAAGAATGGGCAGCAGAAACGTAGCACCATTATTTAACTACATATCTCTTGCAGTCTCAACATCAATTCCTCTATAATGACAGGACTACTTTATATTGTTAGTCAAATCCACAATCTTCATGTAATATTTCTTCAAACCCGTAAACAATTCATTGGCAAACTCATACAACTTGAGTAAGAGTTGGGTTCCTCTAGAATGACGGGACTATTTTTCAGTGTTTTATATGTCCTATGTTATTTTCTTGAGAGAAGCCCTACCTCTTCATAGAAGGTGAAAGAAGACTCTTAGTCTTCCTCTATAATTCTCCATTACTCCACTGTTTTATCATATGATGGTGGAATAATTATTACTTGTAACTCCCACATAATTAGAGAAGTTATTCTTTTGTAACCTTCCCAACAACAATGGGAGTCTTTAATGGTTATTCACTAACACCTTGCTGGAATTCCAACAAGGTGTAAAATGTGGCGCTTGTAATTCTTACCATCCAAAGAGAGAGACTTGTGTGATGGAAGTGGATGAACTGAGGTGTGACATTGGACTATGCATGTAAATGAAATAATTGCTTTTGACCGCTCGCACAAATTTGAAGAGTTGCTCCCACATCAGTTGATACTATTTCCTAATGAGAGCCCATCGTCAATAGTCGAGTATGGCAAGTTGGTCATCACGTTACATAATACCACGTTAAGTAATACCGGTGGCGGCTGAAAATCCTTAATGCATGTGGAATGACTCAAAAATTCTGAGATCTAAGACACTAGGAAACAATTCAACGGTGTCCGGTAATAAAGTCTCATGGGACACTGAACTAGACCTCCTTAAAGATCTGCAGTTGTATAATGCGGAAGAATTATTGCCGAGATTGAGGTTATTTCTTCTTATTTTGCATTTTATAACTTTTTAAGTTCTTTGCCCAGAAAAGAAAAAAGTAGCCGGTTCTTTTGATCAATCCTGAGAAGAACCAACCACTTTAGCTCCCACCTCCGATCCGTTGGGATCAAAGCCGCCCTTTCGACTCAATCAGAAACAAATCACCTCTAGAAAAAAGACAGGTTCGAGACCCCCAGTAGGCCTGACCAAATGGGCGGGCTAGGCCAGATTCGGATCTAATATCGCCACACCTTGAAAGATGACAACTAAATCTCGTGCTGAGTCGAGTCGGGTCCCCAGGATGGGCCCAAGGGGGGGCCTTTTGATGCAGAACCCTGTCCGACTCATGATATTCGCGTTTCAAGCCAACAGGCCATCCCACATCGTGAGAGGAGAACGGAAAAAGGCGCGCGGAATAAAGAAGAGAAGGAGAAAGAGACAAGAGAAGGATGAGGCCATTGACCGAGCTTGTCTCCATGCTACGACAAAAGAGCAGTTCTCGGGCCATCGGACAAAACATGACCCTCGTCTAATGCTCGGTTTGGACTGAACTGAAGGTGCTCCGAATGTTTATGCTCTCTCGCTCGCTCTGTGTCGACCTTTCTTTTTCTCTCAATCCTCTCTACTCATAAATCAGGAGACGCCCAAGAAGAGGAGATGAGGGATTCTTCATCTTCTCCGCGAGACTAGGGCTTTCATCATGAAATCAGCACGTCGAAATACCTCGGGATCGATCGGTCAACTTCAGTCAACTCTAGTTAAGTCTAGTCAACTCTAGTCAATTGTCAATGGTCAACTGATGATGTGGCAGTGATGTGGTGATGACATGGCTTTGCAGCTGCCGAAGCAGCTATTAGGTTAGCTATTGTTTTGTCAATTTATTGTAACAAAAAATCAACTCGTATCAATCAATCGAATTTGATGAATAAATGAATAAATAAGTAGTATTAATTAATTATATATTATTAATTATAGAAATTAGAATATTCTAGTAAGATGACGTGGCAATGACGTGGCGTTGGCGTGGCGAATGAGGCGGCAGGTGACATCAGGATGACGTAATGATCATGTTAGCAATACACGGCCGACTTAAGTCACGTGAGACACATGTGGGCGTGCAGAGGCTTGGGGTGGCACGTGTGGGCATGTGCGGCATTGGTTGGCGGTGCGATTTGGCTGGTTGGATTCTTTGAGTGACGTAGAATCTGTTTGTGGTGTTGTATTGTCAATATAACCAGCTGAATAAGTTCGAAATAGACTTGCAATATATGGCTGTGATGGTTCCGAGTCGATAGCATATGGCGGCTGGGTTGGTGACAAAACAAGCAGCAGAAGTTGCGGAGAAACGAGAGCAACGCGACACCTTCGTGGAGCAAACGTGATCTATTCAGCTGGCATTGCAAAAAATAAAAATCCTCAAGAAAGAGGCTTTGATACCAAGTTAAGAATAGAGGAATAAAGAACTTCTGTATATTTTGATGATTTGTAATGAGGAATACAAGAGCCTATTTATAAGTTTTACAGGGAGACTATTTACAGTAATAAAATATTATACAATCAATTATAATCAATCATAAAGATATCCATAATATTAAATATATTAAGAATATTCTAAATATTAAAGATCTCCAGAATATCCAGAATATCCAAAATATCGTAAAGATAATCTCAGTATATCTTACAGCTCTGCCGATTGATAGAAGCATTCTCAAAATCGCGAGATCATTGCTCAAGAGGCTAGACTCCAACACCCTCATGGTGGTTGGCAAGTCCCAGCGTCACCAGCTCCACCGCCTGAACATTTGCAAGTACTAGGTTCCTCCCTTTCTCTCCCCCTGTGTGATCTATACTGGGAGTGATGTTGTTCATGAAGGGATTCAACTCTGAAAAAGTTGGATTTTAGGCTCAGATTGCATTTGCGATATACAATTATGAATTGACGGCATACGTGCCCAAAGTATTTGATGTTTTTGCATTTGTTGAAGAGTAATGGTGATGGGTGGTTTGCTTTTCTTCTTAGCGTCCATCAAAGTCTCTTCTATTTGCAAGTTCTTCTTCTTCTTTCGAGGTTTCTGGTTTAGGGACATCATCACCTTCATCGTCGGAGGAGGAGCTTTCTTCAGAGTCTGTCCCTCTCAATCATCACCATTGGGAATGCAGAATTTCTCTTTTTGTCATCATCTTTTTTTTTTCCATGAAATCAATGCAGAAGAGGACGTGCGACAATGTGCTGAAGCGATAGGCAGCAAAGGGTTATGAGTGCTAGTATGAACACCTAAAAGGGGGTGAATGGGTGTGAAAATAATTTTCACAAAGAATAGTGAAAATATTTTACTTTTGAAACTAAGTTTGAAGAACAACAGATTTTGAGTGAGTTCAAACTATAACAGTTAAATAGAACTATGAACAAAATAAAGAAGTTCAGGGAAGAGAATAAGAACACATAATTTATAGTGGTTCGGCTTAGATCAAATCTACACCCACTCTTCCATGTTGACAGCCTCCTAGCTGGTTTTCACTAAGAATCAAAAGAGAATTTACAATTTGTGATCTCAACTTCACAGTGAAGAGACTCTACCTCTCTCTCATGAAGTCACACTATAAATCCCTCTTTTTTTTAGTATAACTTTGAGCTCAGTTTAAGAAGTAACAAGAAAGTGGGAAGCTTCAAACTTTGGAATTTCTCTTTCACACACATTTTCGAACAACTAGAGAGTCCTCCTCAAATACTCTTTCATGCCTTCTCGACCGTTGGCACTTTCCAAAGAAATTCTTCCAATCAACCTGTTGGACAGAATCAATCAAGGAAATCTCAAGTTGTTTGAAGATTGAGATGAAAACTCGTCAATCTTATTTGCTCATACAATCGGGATCTTGGTTTCCATAAGTAGATTCTTTCCAAATTTACTTGCCTTCAAAAAGATTTGATGTATCTAAATTGATTTTAATAAAGATAATCAATCTCGCAGGTGTGATTTCCATCCAAAAGGCCATATATAACTTCTACGACCGAACCCTTGAAGAAAAATAGATAATCCCTTATCTGGATAAGTCTTTATTCTTCACTTTTGTTCAGTTTGGAATTTGTCAGAGTAAGTAGACTTTGACATAGAAGTCTGAAATTCTTCATAATAGACTTTGGATAAGTTTTGTCAACTTCAAAACATCGAGGAGTTTTCTCTAACAATCTCCCTCTTTTTGATGGTGACAATTATAACTTACAAAACAACTCTTAGCAGTACATGATATCTTATAAAAACAATTAGTTAAGGATCTGGATGGCATTGATTCTGCAACCACAGAAAACATGTTAATCTTGAAAAGATTAATCACACGTCAAGATTTAAACATCTACGTCCACAAACATCACTACCACAAAGATTGCTGCGAGTTTAAGTATTCAAAACATCAAACACACTAATCAAATCTGCAAAAAGTTAAGTTCAAGAGTTCAAATTTGCAAATTCTCTCCTTTTTTGTCAATAGCAAAAAGTGGAGAAAGTCAAAATAGAAGAGAGATAAATGGAATTAAGGTTGTCTTGGAATTCAAACTAGTTGGAAATCCCCATGGACTGCACCGCCTCCTCAACCTTAAGCCTTTGGCAATGAGCATTCTCGACTTGAGTTTGAACAATCTTCAGAATCCGAATAGTCTGATCATTCTCGGTCACAGTCTCAAATACTTGTTGATTCAAAGTTTGTACCTGAGTATATAAGGACTGTACCTTTTTAGTGTGAAAATCTGAAGAGGATTGCAACACAGTGTGAAGTTTTTGAATCTCAATCTCCATGGCGTATTGCTGAGCTTTGACTTCCAAAAGGAGCTCAATCATCATTGGATAGTTAGCATTCGGTTCAGTCTACGCACTAGCTTCAGCGAATTGAATTCATGGAGAGTTCAGAGACGAGGGAACATCAACTTGTCTAACCCCATGACTCGGAGTAGATTCTTCAATGTCAGCTTCAGGAAATTGGGAAGCATAGACATCTTCTAAGTGTGCAGGAGATCGATTGATACCATCACTTGTAAAAAGAGGAGAAGAAGTCCATGTTTTCTCAACTGCTCCCCCTGTTTCTTTGCCTACATGTGGAGAAATGATTCCTTCTTCTCGAGTCTTCTTGTTTTCAGAACGAGAGTGATGTTCTTTCTCTGTACGTACTCCTACTTGTCCACTCTCGGTTGCTTCTGAATTCTCAGATAAAGATATGGCAATTGTCGCCTCGTAAGAATCATCCTCATGACCTTTTCCTTCTTCATCTCCGGCTTCTTCTTCTCTTGTTGCTTCTTCCTTCTATGTTTCTTCTTCTTCTTCTAGCTCTGTTTCTTCTCTGTCTCTTTCTTCTCTTTCCTCTCTTTCCAATGGTTTCTCAGAACCAACAAAACCTCGAAGATTCTTTAAGGCAATGACAAAAATTGTAAGATCGTCGTCATCCTCTTCATCCTGCAGGATAAGTGATCTCCTCTTCTTTACAGGTTCTTTCACAACTTCCTTGCCTTTCCTCTTTCTTCCAGCAAAATCTTCCTTGGTTTTGCTAGAGAACTCCTTTTTCAAGCGCTCAATAGCCTTGTTCAGATCCTTCAACCTCATCTTTGAAATCATCTTCAGTCCTATAACTATAGGAGCAACAGTTCGAGAGCAAAGTGAGACGGGAAACTCGTTCTGAAAATTTCTAAACAACTTTGTAACCAGCACATAATAAGGCAATTGTCCTTTATCCTTCATAACTGTCCCGTACATGTGCATCGGGGTGCATCGGGATAGTATGAGGGAGTAAAAATCTCATCCCATTGCATATAGCAAACATGAGTCTTGCTTCGAACCTAGAAACATTTGTTTTTGATGCAACCTTCGGTCTGATGCAATTAATGACAACTTTGTGCAATAGAACATTTGAGGCTGATAGTCTAGAATAAGTGATGCCTCCTTCTAATAATCTGTCATTAACAAAAAATCTCATTACTTGACCAAAAGAGACACTAATTGGTTGAAAACCACTCATTTCCACTCCAATAATGTCTGCTTGTGTGTCAACATCCACCACATAAGCTTTATCACTCACAGTAAACTAGATTCAATTCTGGTCAAGAAAAGACAGATTCGAATAGAAAAATGCAGTCAACTCTAGATATGCAACAGTCGTCTCAGAACATAAATTCTTGAATTGAAGGAAGGCTAACTTCTCCCTCAAGTTAACCTTGATCGAGTCTAGGAAGTTAAAATAAACAGATCGAGGGTTCATCACCCCTCTCTTCAACATTTGGGAGTAAACCTTTTTGTGTTCCTTAGAACGAAACAATCCCGTTCTCTCTCCAGGAACATCAGCAGCAACACCCATTATGGGGTGAAAATTCGAATAAAACCAGTCATCATTATCCTTGTTTTCAAGATGATCAGAACTGAACTTAAGATCTGCAGGAAAATAAAGAAAGGTATTGTCTATTGATCTTTTTGGCGCTATACCCAACTGTTCCATCCTTCTTAAGAATAGAGTCTCATTCTTATACCCTTTTTTCTCTTAGAAAATCATCGATAAAAGTCATAGGAGTACCACCCTTCTTCAAATGAGTGTAAAGCTTATAAAGAACCTGGGGTCTCGAGGTTCTGAGAGGTTTTGCATCTTCCTCGATTTCTTCTTCCAGAGGTTGGCACGGAACATTTTGTGTAAAGTGTTGCGGAGAGTTCTGTGGAGATTGCTGTGGAGAGTTGTGCGGAGAGTCTTCTTTACCGAGATTGAAATGTCCGCGCCCTTCGGCACATTCCAAGGCCCCTTGCTTGCAATTTGAGAAGATTTCCTTTGGTAAGACATGTTTGCAGGCTTGGAGGATTTCACAAACGGGTTCAAGTGAAAAGATGGAAACCTGCAGAACAAACTTGAGAGTAAAAGACGAGAAATGAGAGTGTAGCGATTAGGGTTTTGAGAGGTAGTTTTGGAAATGAATCATTTTGGGAGATAAAAAAAAACTGTCTAAAACTGGAAGTTGAAATGACGCGAAAGAAAATGCCTTTTCGGAATAACTAAAAATAAAAACTACCAAAAATTCAAAAATTCAAAAAGATAACTTCTAAGAATAAAAATGGCAAATAATGATTCGAATAAGAACGTACCTGTTCGAAAATTACCTACTAAAATTAAAATACATGGATTCGATATATTCTCTTACTGAAGTAGCTTCTTTAAAATCTGAGTTTGACTAGTTTCAAACTTTACTCCATAAGAGAAATAATATTCAGCTTGTTTCGAATAGACTCAAATAAATTTTTCTCCAAAGGCTTTGTGAAGATGTTTGCAAACTGATTCTTTGAATCAATGAACTAAATCATAATCTCCCCATTTTGGACATGATTTCTTATAAAGTGATGCTGAATCTCTATATGCTTTGCCCTTGAATGAAGAATTGGATTCTTGGTGAGATTAATAGCACTGGTGTTGTCACATCTGATCTCGGTACATGATTCTTCAATCCCAAAGTCTCTTAATTGTTGTCTCATCCATAGGATTTGAGAGCAACGACTCCTAAGAGCAACATACTCAGTTTCTGCTGTTGATAAAGCTATAATACTTTGCTTCCTTGAGAACCAAGATACCAATATATTTCCCAATAATGTGTTCTTTCTATCAACTTTACAACCTGCTAAATCAGCGTATGAATATCCAAGAAGAGTAAAGTCTCATTCTTTTGGATATCACAGACCTAGCTTTGGACAGGTTGCAACATATTTAATGATGCGTTTTACAGCACTTAGATGAGATTCCCTAGGATCAGACTGAAATCTAGCACAGATGCAAACATTGAATAAAATATCAGGTCTAGAAGCGAGTTAGGTAAAAAGTGAACTGATCGTGCTTCGTATAGCTTATGATCTATTTTATTCTCTTCTTCATCCTTGTCTAGTTTCGAAGAACTTGACATTGGTATCTCTGTCTTCTTGCAATTTTCCAACCCAATTTTTTTGATGAGATCCCTTGCATATTTCTCTTGGTAAATGAATATACCTTTCTTCAATTGTCTAACTTGTAATCCCAGAAAGAAAGTTAATTTACCCATTATGCTCATCTCGAATTCATCTTGCATAGATCTTGAAAATTTCTTGCAGAGACTTTCGTTAGGAGAACAAAAAATAATATCATCTACATAAATTTGTACTAGTAAAAAGTCTTTTCCTTCTTTCTTTATAAACAAGGTAGTATCAACCTTTCCCTTTTCAAAACTGTTCTGAATTAGAAACTTACTCAACCTTTCATACCATGCTCGAGGTGCTTGCTTTAATCCATACAAGGCCTTTTTCAGTCTGTAGACTAAGTCTGGCTTTCTTGGATTTTCAAATCCTAGTGGTCGTTCCACATAAACTTCTTCTTGTATGAACTCATTTAGGAATGCACTTTTGACATCAATCTAGAATAACCTGAAATTTTATAACAGGCAAAAGCAAGTAATAATCTAATTGCCTCTAACCTTACTACTTGTGCATTTGTTTCGTCATAGTCTATCCCTTCTTTATGTGTATATTCTTTTTCCATGAGTCTTACTTTATTTCTTACCACTTTACCATTCTCATTTATCTTGTTCCTGAAAACCCATTTCGTTCCAATAATAGATTTGCCTTTGGGTTTTAGAATCAGCTCCCGTACATCGTTGATGCTGAATTGTTTGAGTTCTTCATGCATAGCTTCTATCAATCTTTCATCATACAAGGCTTTGTCTACACCTTTTGGTTCTATTTTAGAAACAAGTAATAGAGCATTGGACTCTTCTCTTCCTTTGGATCTTGTGCGAACTCCTTCATCAATGTTGCCAATGATGAGTTCTTTGGGATGACTTGACTTGTGCTTCCAGTTGCTGCTTGGTTTGAAAGTCTGTTGATCCTCTGCTTTAGTTGAATCTTCTTGTTCTGCTTGATGCTATTCTCCAGAAGTTTGAACCTCTTGGGGGAAATTAGATTTTGTAAAGTCTAGAACGGATTTAGACTCTTCAAGTTGAGTCTGATCTGGTAGATTCTCCACATTATCTTGAAACTTGACGTTCATAGATTCTTTCACGGATTAAGTCTTTTTGTTAAAGACTCTGTAAGCTTTGCTTGAAGTCAAATAGCCTAGGAAGATTCCTTCGTCTGATTTCTCCTCGAACTTTCTAGTTCGATCATTCGCATTCTTCAGAATAAAACATTTACAACTAAAGACATGAAAGTAGGAGACAATAGGCTTCTTTCCTTTATACACTTCATAAGGAGTTTTCTCTAGAATATGCCTCAAGAATACTCTATTGATAATATAGCAAACTGTGGAAACTGCTTATGCCCAAAATCGAGAGAATATTTTGCTCTCTATCAAGAGAGTTCTTGCCATCTCTTGTAAGGATCTGTTTTTCCTTTCCATAACCCCATTTTTGTTTTGGAGTGTATGGATAAGAGAAAACATGCTGAAAACCAGATTCATCACAGAACTTAGTAAAATCCCGATTCTCAAACTCACCTCCATGGTTAGTTCATATGCTCGAAATAGCATAACCCTTTTCATTTTGAACCTTCTTGGCAAACTTTGAGAAATAAGAGAATCCTTCAAACTTACTTGCTAGAAAGTAGACCCAAGTGAAGCGAGAGTAATCATCCTCGATTACTAGACAATATTTCTTTCCACCAATACTTTGAATTCTGGTTGGACCAAAAAGGTCCATATGAAGAAGATGCGGAACTCGACTTGTAGAAACTTGGTTCACAGGTTTAAAAGAGTTTCTGACCTATTTTCTTAGAACATAGGGAGTACACAACTCATTTTTCTGGTAAGCCAGATTAAGAAGTCCTCTAACAAGCTTCTTAGAGGAAATCTTGGCAATCTGCTTCATGTTAACATGACCAAGCTTCCAATGCTAGAGACTTGCTTCATCTTGAATAGAAATAAGGCACTGAGAATTTTCTGGGTTTACATCCAAAAGATAAATGTTGCCATGCCTTCGCCTAGTGAAAGATTGAGAGAAGTCTTGACTCATTTTAGAACAAGTTCCTTCTTGGAAGTTTATTTTGAAACCAGTATCGCAAAGCTGACTTATGCTTAGCAAATTATAGTTCAATCATTCTACCAAGGAAACGTTGTTGATAGTTAGGCTTCCAATCTTCACAGTTCCACATCCTACAATCTTTCCTTTGTTATTTCCTCTAAAAGATACTTTTCCTCCATTTAGTCTAACAAGCTTTATAAAGTAGCTTGAGTTTCCTATCATATGCCTCGAACAACCACTATCCAAATACCATTTGATCTTCCTTTTGATAGTGACCTGCGATCAAAAGAAAAACTCAAACTTTCTTTGGTACCCAGATTTTCTTGGGTCCAGGAGGGTTAGTATTAAAAATAGTCTTAGCCCAGTCATTCTTAATTGGTCTCCAAACCTTGGGACATTCTTTCTTGAAATGTTCTGAGCTGTTACACTTCGAACATTTGAGTGCTCTTTGGCTAACGGGTTTTACAAAAAAAATTTGAAAGTGATATTTGTAAAATGCCCTTGTAGGTCTTTGTTTAATTATCTCCTTTATTTTAAGAAAATTAATTAATGGAATAGTTTCTAGAGTTATACCCAAACCAGATTTATTAAAGTAGGGTATTTGAGCTGAAAGAATTTTCTCCTAGTTTTTGGATCATTTTGAAAATCTTTCTGTAATACTTGAAATGTCATTTTTCAAAATAGCATTTTCCTTTGAGAGAGAATCTAAATTTTCTTTCAAACTGTCAAAACTTGTATTCAGACTTTCAAACTTTTCTTTCCAAGAAATTTCATGTTGCCTGAGCTTAGAATTCTCCCTTTTTAGTTTAGAAATCCTTTTAAGAGAGGATTTGAGACTGAAACAAAGTTCATCTATGTATTTAGAGACTTTGACAAGAATTTTTAAATTGCTAACCTCAAATTCTTTGTCTGAGTCTAAATTAGAGTCTGTTTCTAATTCTGAATCTGATTCGGAATGAGTCATTAGACATATGTTGGCATATTCTTCTTCGCTTTCCTCACACTCGGTGTCACTTCAAGTTTCAGCTTTGAGTGCCTTTTTTATACTTCTCAGTTTTTCCTTTCTTCTTCTTCAACAGAGGACAGTTTAGGTCTGATATGCCCATTTTTCTTGCATTCGAAGCATATCACATATTTGCTGGTTTCATTGTCCTCAGTCGGTCTCTTCTGGAAACTTTGCGTGCTTTATTTCTTCCAGTTGAGTCTTCTTCCCTCTCTATTCAGCGTTATGAATTTCTTGATCATAAGCGCCAGCTCCTCATCGTCCATATCATCATCCGAATCTATATCATCAGAATCAATGTTAGACTTTAAAGCAATTGACTTCTTACCTTCAAGATCTTCTTCATCATTTATTTGTTCCACTTCGTATGATTGAAGCATACCTATCAGTTCGTCAACTGATAGAGGCATGATCCTCAGGGTTTCTCTAATTAAAGTCTTCACATGATTCCAGTCTTTCAAAAGCCCATGCAAGTAGCTTGTTAATTTTCATTGGTCCTGAAATTGGTTGACCTTGATAAGCCGGGCCATTTACAATCTACGTAAAGCGACCGAACATATCGTAATTGATTCTCCAAGCTTCATTTGAAAGCTTCATATTGTCCGAGCAGAATGTTTATTTTGGTTTCCTTCACACGGTTAGTCCCTTTGTAGGTAACATGTAATCTGTCACAAACTTTTTTTGTTGTTTTACAAGAAAAAAATTTGTTATACTCAGTAGGAGATAAGGCACAGTATAAAGAGTAGATTGCTTTCGTGTCAAGAGCTTGTATCTTGATAAATTCAGCTCGTGTTGCTTCGTTAGCATCAATGACTTCTTTTCCTCGGTCTGAAGCTAATGTTGCCTTAGGGTTGATCTATTTTTCTACGACATCCCACTCTAGAGGATCTCTAGATTTGAGAAATGCATTCATCTTGTTTTTCCAGACATTGTACTCTTTTCCATCGAAGTAAATAGGTTTGGTGTTGCTCTGGCCTTCAACCAAACCTGGAGCCAAAATACTAGCCATAGAGGATCTTTAGTTTAAAAGTAAAACATTTCAATAATTAAGCACATAGGCTCTAATACCAATTGTGAGTGCTAGTATGAACACCTAGAGGGGGGTGAATAGGTATGAAAACAATTTTTCGCAAAGAACGGTGAAAATATTTTACTTTTGAAACTAAGTCTAAAGAACAATGGACTTTGAGTGAGTTCAGACTTTAGCAGTTAAATAGAACTACGAACAAAATAAAGAAGTTCAGGGAATAGAATAAGAACACAAAATTTATAGTGGTTTGGCCTAGATCAAGCCTACGTCCACTTTCCCACATTGATAGCCTCCTAGCTAGTTTTCACTAAGAATTAAAAGAGAATTTACAATCTGTGATCTCAACTTCACAGTGAAGAGACTCTACTGCTCTCTCACGAAGTCACACTAAAAATCTCTCTCTTTTGAGTACAACTTTGAGCTCAGTATAAGAAGTAACAAGAAAGCGGGAAGTTTCAGACTTTTGAATTTCTCTTCCATGCACACTTTCAAACAACTGGAGAGTCCTCCTTAAATACCCCTTCATGCCTTCTCGACCGTTGGCACTTTTCAAAAAAATTCTTCCAATCAATCTGTTGGACATAATCAATTAAGGAGATCTCGAGCCGTTTGAAAATTGAGATGAAAGCCCATCAATCCTGTTCGCCTATACAATTAGGATCTTGGTTTGCATAAGTAAATTCTTTCCAAATTTACTTGCCTTCAAAAAGATTTGATGTGTCAAAATTGATTTTAATAAAGATAATCAATCTCGCAGGTGTGATTTCCATCCAGAAGGCCATATATAACTTCTACGAACCGAACCCTTGAAGAAAGATAGATAATCCCTTATCTAGATAAATCTTTATTCTTCACTTGTGTTTAGTCTGGAATTTGTCGGAGTGAGCAGACTTTGACACAGAAGTCTGGAATTCTTCGTAATAGACTTTGGATGAGTTTTGTCAACTTCAAAACATCAAGAAGTTTTCTCCAACAAGGGTAAGCAAGACAGTCGCGGATTTTGAAGCAACGTAAAATTATTTCAACCAAAAAGAGAAGAAAAATGACATAAAACTAAGAAAAAAAACAGAATGACATTTGTTTCTTTATTTCTTTTTCTTTCCTTTTATTACACAACCTATGACTGACTCTGGAATCGAAACATCCCAACATGGTATGATTCTTCTCCAATCAAGACGTAAAACTACGAAAGAATAGAGCAATTGCATCCCACTAAGATTCATATATTTGTGGGATATCATGATTTATAGATTTAAGATTGGACTCATCATCATCTGAACATGCTGCTAACCAAATAAGGATAATTCGACTCATGCCCTATTGTCACTAAAATCTGCACTCCTTGTTGTTTACAAAGTGTTCGTATTCGTTGGAAGAAGAAGAAGAACAAAGGTCCCAATCCTAAAGGGTCAACGCAGCAAAGCTGGAATAGGGCTTCCTATCAAGCTGGAAGAGACCTCGAATGCCATGAGCTGGTTCAATAGCCATGTGTTCATGTAGAGCTTCTGCTGCTAGATTTGTCGAATAGCACGCTAGCGTTGACGAACGGGGTTGGCTCGGTTGGGGGACTACATGGTTTTTGTCGTGGAGCATCTCAACGACTCCAGACATGGGCGGTCGCAATTCCATACAGGCTTGAGTGCACAAAAGGCCGATTTGGAGCACATTCGACGCCTCTAGGATGGGGAATTTACCTTGTAAGGCCGGATCAATGCACGCGGCTAAATTATTTGACTTGTAATGCGTCCATACCTGCAAAGCAATCATGAATTTCCATGGCTCCTTTATATCTAAAGATAAATCTACTAGCACTAATGTAGAAACCAACAATAGAGTTTGTTGGGAAAATCAAAAGAAAAATTAGATAATCCTAGTGGAGTGTGGCCAGGAAAGTAAATGTCAGTCTAAGTTCTCATGATCGTAGGGACAAGCAACCTTACCGACTGTAATACCGAGCTCGACCCCCGTATGTATACACTATTCTTCCTACCACTCAAGATTTCAAGAACCAACACCCCAAAAGCATAAACATCGGCTTTCTCCGTTAGCTGTCCCCTCATTAAATATTCAGGTGCCATGTAACCGCTGCATAGTCAATCGTCTTTTAGATATAAACCATACTTAGCTCAAAGAAGATTTGAAGTATAAGGAAAGGGTGATACGCGAAACCCCTTTGAGGGGCCAAACTTGTCAAATTAAGGACATAGATAGTGCTGACTATGGTTTTGAGCAGGCTGGTAATGAAAAGGTATTCTTACAGTGTGCCAGCAATTCCTGTGCTAAGATGAGACTTATCAAGAGCAATGCATCGGGCAAGCCCGAAATCTGAGATTTTCGCTGTGAGATTTTCGTCGAGGAGGATGTTGCTAGTTTTTATGTCCCGATGGATGATTTTCACTCCACAACCTCCATGAAGATATGCGAGGCCCTCAGCTGTTCCTATGATGATGTACAGCCTCTCCTCCCAAGTTAGGACGGGGGTCGCATCGTTGACTGCAACAATAAGATTCTATTCACTTATTTAGAAAGACAAGCAAAGCGGAGTGGGACAAACATAACCGAAGAAGGCAAGACACTAATGGAGCAGATATTTGAAACCTCTGACTCGAAAATCATAAGATGGAAGCATTGCTTGCAATACAAGAAGCCAGTTACTAAGAACGCAAACTAAACCGATGCTCGTCATGAAGGGTGGATCTCTTCTTGGCATCAAACGATGACTGTGTAAGTGTGTTATGCAGTTATGCAACAACTAGCTACTGACCAAAAAGAACTAGATCAAGACTTCTTTTAGGAAGATATTCATAGACGAGGAGGCTCTGGGCCTTCAATGCTGCATCCTAAAAGCCTCATGAGGTTCTTGTGTCGGATCCCACTGATCAGGTTCACCTCATTGAAGAAGTCATCCGCCCATTGGCATGTGTTGAACACCAACCGCTTAACCGCGACGACCTTCCCGTCGGGTAAAATCCCCTTGTACACAGAACCGCCGCCCCCTTGGCCCAGCTTCCTTGAGTCATCAAAGAAGTTGGTGGCCTTCTCCAGTGTCTTGTACTTGAAATATAAGCTAAACTTGCTCTTGCTCGCTCGTAATTGCATGAGGTTATTTTGCACTAAATAAGGATGAATGCGAAATTCATGTCATCAAGCTTGTGATCAAGAATTACTAAGAGATCATTTTACGCATTTGAACCGAATTGTTTACCTTGTTTCTTCTTGGAGTACTTTTTGTATCCAATGTATGCACCGATGAGAACAAGCGAAGTCGTTGCAGCAGCCGATGAGGTTATTGCTATGGTGATGCGGACCCTAGATGACCCTGCGGAATGATAAAGACAACATCAGGTTGAGATGTGCGAGTTCATTAATAATTCCAAACATCCGGCAAGCATCAAAGCATAAGATCAATTAAATTAAATTTAGGGTGTGTTCGTTTGAGGGATAATTTCATAAAAGGGAAAATGTTTTTTGGAAAATCATTTTTCAAGAAAATGATCAATTTTCCTTTGTTTGGTGGTATGTGACTAAAAATGTTTCTTGGTGTTTAAATCTCATTTAGAAAATGATTTCAATCTCATGCCAAAAAGCCATTTTTAAATAATTTGTATTTTATCTTCTTTCTCTTTCCTTCTTCCTTCTCCACAGTCACCCAGGCCTTGACAGGACATTGGCACGTCATCAAGGCCCGGTGAGGGCCAACCTAACTAGCCTTGGGCAAGGTTGAGCTCACTAGATCTTGGGGTTTGTTGTGGCAAGGTTGGCGAGGCTTGAAGTTGCCCGAGGTTGGCTTGCACTAGCGACCAACGGAGGAGGAAGAAGGAAAAGAAAAAAAAAAAAGAAAAAAAAAGAAATATTTAAAAAGTCAATTTTATAAAGTAAAATATTTTTGAAAATTCCATAAGAGCAATTTTTGAAAGTGCTTTCAACTTCTTAGATTTAGAAATTCACTTTTCTAATTTTAGGCATGAATATTTTCCTTGATTAGAAAGTGTTTTAGATTGATTTATCATATTTGGCTAACTAAACGGGTGAAGGTTCAGAAACTAATTTTGAGAAAACACTTTTTGTCAAACAAAGGCACTCTTAAGTTATGTCTGTTTTGCGGATAATATTTTCCTAGAAAACATTTTCCTCATTTCCGGTGTTCGGTTAGCTTAGGAAGATGAGTCAATGGAAAATATTTTTATTGTCAACGAAAAACTATGCTTATATTCTAGAAAATGATTTCCTCTTTGAAAAAGTTGGAAATTTTTTTCTAAAATATCATTAGGTTTTGGCACCTAGATCCAAAACTCTACGTTGGAACATGGGAACCCCAATACTAGTTCCTAAGTCTCTAACGCTGAAGCTAGGTCCATCAAGATTGGGCCTGGATCCATTGAGGTTGGGATAAGGTCTCTTGGGCACGAGTCCATCGAGACTAGACCCGGGTCAATTGAGGCCTGGCTCTCAATGCCTATGCTTCGGTCCATCGAAGCTGGGCTCGAACCCCTAGTGCTTGTGCCTTATGCCTCAACACTTGAGCTAGCATCCATAAAGTCTGGGCTTGGGCCTTGACACTCAAGCTCTAGTCTCTAACATTGAGGCTTAGGTCCTAAATCAAGGAAACTTCGATCCTATGAGAATATATTTTTTTAAATTGAAATTGAAATTTTTTTGTTTTTAAAAATTCAAAATTTAAATTAGTTTAAAAAATAAATTATTAATTTTTCCTTTCCTTTTTTTTTATTTATTTCTTTTTATTTTTTACTTCTATCTCAATTGCAACCACGAGATGGCTAGGAATTGACCACGGGCAAGGAGGAGCTTGCTATTCTAGCAATGCCGAGGTCTTGTTGACCTTTGACAAGGCTCGAGCCTCGAGCTCGACCTTGCTTGAGGTCAATCACCGATTGTCGGTGCGGCCGGCAATTGGCGGAAAAGAAAAAGAAAAAAATAAATGTCATAAATGTTTTTATATTTAAAAAAATGAAAAGGAAAAGAAAAGAAAAAACGTCATTAAAAGAAGCGCCTTAAAGCGACCAAACCGAGGAAACTGCAATTGGAAAAATCGAAATCTGACATTAGACAAAGAAGAGCCTCGGTTCTTCTTTTAATGGGGAGGAAGCCATCTTTTAAGTCGGTAAACTACAGACCAGAGATTAGTTGTTACCTCCGCTAACGGGGACGTTGTAGAACTTTGTGGTCGAGTAACGGAGGAAGCATCCCGCATTCATGGTCCGCGCTTCTTCTCGGGAGCGCAGCTTCTTGCCCTCGAAGTTGCATTCTCCAAACAGACTCTACAACCGCCGGCATCAAGCGTGCTCCAACATGTGCCAAAGCATATACCCCGGCGACTCCTCCAACTGCATCCTCCCAGCCCACCGCAAAGCCCTTGTTCCGCACCGCCCTTGCCGAGACATTCCTTAGGACCCGGTCCACCCTATCAGAGAACTCGGCCACTCTCTCCGCTGGGACGGTCAAATTGGAGCTACACTTGAGCATGTCACGCGTCGGATCAACGGTCTCGTTGTAGAAGTCGTAAACATCGTAACGGAGGAAGCAACCGTCCATGTAGAGCCGGCCGAAGTTGGGGAAGCAGGGGAGTATCCAGGGCCGGCTCTCGGCAAAGCAGAGGAAGCACTCGGCCTCAATCAAGTCTCCGTGGCACTGGGTGAGGCCGTACACTGCTGGCGGTGGCTTGGCGACGGAGTAGTTGCTCCAGCGCTGGTTGGCGACGCTCTTGGAGATCTCCTTCATGACAGCGTTGAAGTTGGAGACGGCGTTTCCGGCCATGATCCCAATGGAGTTCTCACAGATGAGGCCCACTTGGGCGATCCGAGGATCGGAGACGACAAGAGAGAAGAAGAACGAGGAGAGCGCCAGCAGAGGAAGGGCGATTGATGGTTCCGCTCTGCTCGACTTCATGGGCTCGCTGAGAAATGCTTGGTTATCAAATTTTCCTTCTCACTCTGCTCTCTTCAAGAGAGAAGAAGAAGAAGACGAAAAGGAGAGATTAAGCAAGAGCGTGAGGGAGATCCGTTTCAACCCGATGATCTTATAAATCTACAACCCAGCTACACGACGTGGAATCGAAGCGACTAAGTAAATGGGGCTTAACTTTGGGGTCTCGTTTCTCACGAGACCTTTCGAGTCCGAGGATATTTTGGGTTGAGGGTGGTCCAGACGAAAGAGAGAGATTAGCAACGACCTAAGTAGCACAGACACGCGACGTGACACGACACGACACGTTGACACGTCGACACGTCATTTTTCTAAAATAAAGAATTCCGACATGTTGAGACATATTGTATATTAAATGAATATTTTTATTTTTAATTAATTTGATTCAAATTTGTAAATAATTAATAAATTAAAAAGAGCCTACAATGAATTTACGCTAATAATATTAATAAATCAATTCATTGAAAATTCGAAAAACATATTCATAGTTAATGTGTATCCATGTTTGGAAACGTGTTTTTAACTTTAACAAAAGTTATTGATGAAACTAATAATTAATAAGAAATTAGAATCAATTTATTTAAATAAATCCGTGATCTTCTACAAATAAACAAAATTTATTATTATTCAAAATTCAGTACTTTTATTTTTCAAAATTATTTTGTAATGTCATTTATTTATTTTTCCATTAAAAAAAAAGTCCCCACACCCTCACTCTCTACTTTCCCTCGTCCATTTCGCCCCCACCCCCAAATTTATTACACTTTTATTTCCCTCCCCCACCTCCTGACAGTGATAGATAAGCTGTCACTTCCCTCCCCCAAAATTAAAAGTCGCCCATCATATCTCTTTTTTTTTTTTTTTTGGTTTCCTTATCTAAAACCCTAGCCAGCCTTCCTTTTCCTCCACCTCCTCGCCACTTGCCGCAACCCCCCTTCCTCTCCTCTTCCTCTTGATCCTTCTCCTCCTCCTTGCTGCATGACCGCCTTCCTCTCCTCTTCTGTCTCTCACCGTCTCTCGCCGTCTCTCGCTGTCGCGGGTTTGCCGTCGCTCGCAGCCTCGTCACGGGCTCGCCGTTGCTCACAGCTCGTCTCTGCTCCTTCGCCCTCGCCTCCACCCTCCATCTTCCGGACACACATGTCAAAACGTGTTTGACCATGTGTTAGAAAATCCAACAAGCGTTGATTGCGTGTTCGACCAAGTTTGAGCGTGTCAACGTGTCCAACACGCTTCGACACGTGACAGACACGACACAGAAGCACAGGCAACGTGTCCGTGTTTCATAGGCAACGACTGAAATGACAATGGTGACGGATGTTGATGTCTGTGTCGCTATTTTTTTTTAAATAATTAGGTGATAATATTTAATCTGGTTTGATAATAACCATGATTATAAAAAATCAAATAATAAATTATTATAAATTATTGTGAAATCCATTTATTCAAAAAATTTGTAATTCAAAATAAGCCATTATCACGATAGCCTGAAAAGTATTATGCTCTTTCTTTTTAGCAATTATTCTATCGCATTAAACATAGGGAAGGTACCATTAAGGGTTAGCATGGTTTTGGAATTGAAAACTGGACTAGTAGGAACTTGTCCAATTCCAAATCTAAAAATTAGGGAACCTATTTGGATGAATAGAGAGCCTAGAACCTGGAACAAGATTTTATATTTTTCTTGGTTTATATCTTCACGAGAATTTGTTGTATTCCAAGCCATGAGTGTGCATTATGGAATCACTAGTCTAAGCTTCTATTTGTTGACACCCAAATTTTGACGACCCAGACAGTTTGTGAAGGAGAATGAGACTCTAAATATTTTCTTACAAGGTTGTGGAATATACTTCATCAATTCCTTTGTGGTTGTGTCTGCATAATCTTGAACTTTTGACAATTGAAAATATGAATCTTTCATCTTACCAAAATATATATATATATGAATCTTTCCTTTCAACGAACAAAGCGCTTATTCTTAGCATAACATATGGAATTGACCAACTCGTGAGCTGATATTTAGTTGAAAGAAATAAGATCGATAAAGATTCTTCAGCATACATGATCAAAAGGAAAGGGATATGCATGAATCGCCAAAAGATGGACTCACGGTCAAAAGGAGGGAAGAAAATGACAAATCATGATATCTTTTAAGCAATTAGAATAGGAAATACGATTTACTTTCTTTCTTTGTAACCCTGCCCGTTGACGTATAAAAGGAGGCAAAATAACGCTTCAAGTGCCATAACTTTGCCCAAAGGGACACTTAAGTGCCATAACTTACGAAATGTACACTTAAGTGCCACATTTTAAGAAAAGTAGGACACCTGAGTGCCATCTTCGGCGAAGCTGGCCGGAAATTATACGTGGCATTAAAATATTAATATTTCTCACCGATGTGTCTCGCCGGAGAGCTTAGTCAACTCGAATTCATTCCAACGACGTCGTTTCAGGTGTTGGCCCAAAATAGAGCCCTTAAATCAACGAAAACGCCGCCGTCTTCCCCATTTGCCCTAAATCTAAAACCCTAAATCGGGCAAAATGCC
This sequence comes from Eucalyptus grandis, assembly GCF_016545825.1. Classification (NCBI taxonomy): domain Eukaryota; kingdom Viridiplantae; phylum Streptophyta; class Magnoliopsida; order Myrtales; family Myrtaceae; genus Eucalyptus; species Eucalyptus grandis. Next base: position 2,669,127 of record NC_052613.1, read on the forward strand.
ATTGAAGCATTGGAGCCCTAATCTCGCATCCTAATTTGATTTGCCCCAAATTCTACCACC